>NW_017306424.1:344877-358085 GCF_000935625.1 Nanorana parkeri | reverse complement strand
TATTAATTTATCATGCAGTAACAGTGAGATTAATTCACAAAATCTGCTTGATATAATTAAATAAATAAAATAACATTTTTAAGTTAAAAAAAAAAGTGAAAAGTGTAAAAAAAAAAAAAAAATTGTGAAAAGTGTAAAAAAAATAAAAAAATGTGTAAAAAATAAAATAAAATAAGGGACAAATAAATGAATGTATTTATTGCATTTTTTTAGCTGTGCTGGTTTTGTAAAAAAAATACTACAAATCAAAACTGGGAAAAAAGTGTTTTTTTTAAACGGTTTTTTCCTCTTTTTTTTATATTTTATTTGTCCTAAGTGAGGCGTTAGACGCACATATGTGATATAAATATGTAGCCCTATCTGTCCTCTAAAAAACAATATATAATATGTGTGGGTGCACTTTGTAAGAAAGTATATTACTGACGTGGAAGAATCACACAGCAAAAATGTCAAAAGTGTGTCAGTCATTTACGAACAGAAACTAAAAACAAGCTCAGTCATGAAGGGGTTAAATTGTAATTAAATTTTATTTTATTTTTTAATACCTCCACTGGTATTAACCATTTTTACTAATTGACAAAGAGGTAACAATGGCATTTAAATTCCTTTTTAATTAACGAGAAACTTCAGCAAAGCTTCATTTTCATAGGTGAACTGTTCATTTCCAAGTAACATGGTCATGGTTATTCATCTCCATCATTCCTTATTCTGCATCAGAAGAGTCTTCTCAGAGGGCCTAAGAGAGCGACTTCTGACTCTTCACATGATTCGCTGTCATACAACCTCCCTCTAATTGTCCATGGTCCTCTCTGTTGGGGAGATTTCCCCCCTCACTGCCTGTTAATTTTACAGCTGTCACATATAGCAGGAAGTGAGAGAATACCCACAACAGTGCTCCTAACTGTTCTTACTGCTGCCAGAGTCCAAGTAACGGGTGTCAGGAATTGAGGGGAAATTTTCAGGTGACACAGACAGCATTCAAAGACTGCAAACCAGGCAGAGAACAGAAGTGCCACTCAACTAATGAAGTCTAAATTAAAGGTTTTCTCTAAATTCACCATGAGAAGTGAACTCGTTTCGGGGGTAGCAAGAATCCCTCTGCTGCAGGGCTACAAACATATATAGCAATATAGTCAAATTGGTATCCAGTCTACAACATTATACAATATTCACAGGTGAATATATCTGAATAATTAAAAGATACTAAAATGCTAATAATTAAAAAAAATTGAAAACAATCGACCAACAGGTCAATAATAATTAAAATCAATATTAACCCCTTCATGACTGAGGCCCTTTTTTCATTTTTTGCACCCATGTTATATTCCACATTTTAGGCCTGAAAATGACTTAAAACCCCCCAACATTATATATTTTCTGAATGCCAAGACCCTATAGAATAAAATGGTGGTAGTTGCAAATTTTTATGTTGCGCAATATTAGCGCAACTCCTTATATTCGCTTCTGTTGTAAAGCCGACAGTCGGCTCTACAAGTTTAAACAGAGTCCCGGCGGCAAAAGTCGCCGGGAGTCTGATTAAACAGCCCCGATGCTGGCGATGTACACTGTACGTCGTCAGTCACGAAGGGGTTAAATACTTTCCTCTAATCTCTACAATCCAATTGATAAAAATCCTATGTAAATTATTCTATAAAAATTAGAAAAATATTACACATTTCTACAACTTCTTTGTATATTCATTTGAACATATCATGATAGAGAATATCAAAACTATATGGCCCATAAAAATGAATCCTTAAGAGTGTGGGGTATATTGCTTGGCACACTTTGGTCCCTTAGTACCAACTGAGCATCGTTTAAACGCCCCGACCTTCCTGAGTATTGTTGCTGACCATGTCCATCCCTTTATGACCACAGTGTACCCATCTTCTGATGTCTACTACCAGCAGGATAATGCACCGTGTCGCAAAGCTCACATCCTCTCAAACTGGTTTCTTGAACATAAAAATTAGTTCACTGTACTCCAATGGCCTCCACAGTAACCAGATCTCAATCCAATAGAGTTCCAAGAGTATGAATGCAAAAAGTATTTAGAAATGTAAAATAATAGTAAGAATGTATTTTATACTATTTTAGGAGAAAGTCTGCCTGTTGTATTGGCATTACATGATTTGAATTAAGATAAAGATATATCACCCTAAAGCCATTTATATGCTGCGTGGGTAAAGTTTGACTATAGTAATATTACATCCAGAGTCACTCAATAGTTCTTGTTATTATTGTTGTTATCCTTTAGGAGTGGATAGAAGATCTGTGGTGTGTTTCCAATATTAGAGAAGATGGCCAACAAATATTTGCAAATGGTGGTCAATGATTGCAGAGATAATTGGTCTACCAGTCTGTATATCATGTATATCATTCTGTTACAATGAATATGTCTACTCAGTAAATACACACTTATTTTTAACGCAACACAGTTTTTATTTAGATTATGTGATTTTGAGTACATGCCATTTCTCATGAATGTTCTGGTTGCTACTTTTTTTTTATTAGTAAATTCGGACTGAAGTAACCTAAAATGATGAAGTTGATCTCTATGCATTATAGTCAATTAAGTTGTACGGATTATATATTATTTATCTACCACTTTTTTGATTACATAAGACTTGTACACTACTAAGGATTCATTCTTTTTTGTTAAACTATTATTCTCCATCATGTTGTTATTATGTATTTTAAAGTCAGCAGCTTCTGTAAAATACTGGAATCTCTAATAAGATAGCGGAGGGCGCGGAGGCCCGCTGCTCGCACTTCTTTCGCTTCATTTAACAAAGCTAATCGCAAGCTGGGAAAACAAAATGAATGTGGTTAACTTCAGAGATTCTCCACATATCTGTCAACAATGAAAACAGTAGTTCTATCAGAGGATTCATAATTTAGATTTACACATCTGGTCACATACTGCAAGTCACAATGTGATTGCAGAATCTCCTTTATATTAGTGCAGTGGCCTACCTAAACAATTAACTAATTTATATGCAAATCAGGTAAGCACTTTTTTTATACAAAGTGCTTGGTACATTTAAAAGGAATTGTACAATAGTATAATGCATTAGGGATGCACCAAAATTTCGGCAGCCGAAATATATTGTCCGAAAGTGGCACTTTTGGCAAAATGCAGAAAGTGCAATTTTTTGGCCGATATAGCGGTACATCTGTAATTTCTCTCCTCGCGCTGGGAGCTGCTCTCTGTCCTAGCGGTGAGGAGATAAACTGTCACAGGTGGTCGAGCGTTGCAGGAGGAGAGAGCTGTGAGCGGCCAGCGTCTCCTCCCCGCACCGCTCAGCCTCCTGTGACAGATCAGGAGAGCGGCGTTGTGGGGGACGAAGACAGCTGTCACAGGAGGCCAGCCGGCAGTGTGGGGGAGGATTCAGCTGTCAGATCGAGATCTCCTCCCTGCATTGCTCGCTCAGCCTCCTGTGACAGCCAATCAAGGATGAAGAGCGAGTAAAAGCAGTCAGTGATTAGTGATCGCTGAGTGTTTGTAAATAATTGAGGACAGAGTATGTTTATTATATCCTCAATTATGAATGAATGGGAAGTAATCTACATCACCTCCTGTTCATTCATGATTGTGGCTATAGTAAACATACTATCTCCACAAGTTATGAATGAGCAGGGACACTCAGTATAGAGGATTCCTTTACATTTATAACAGGGGCTGCAGAAAAACAGGTTGAGGACTCAATTTCTTTTTCCATTTTAAAAAGGGAAATATCAGTGGTCTATTTAGACCCCTAATATTTCCCCAAAGCCCCTAAAAGAAAAACTAATAAAAATGAAAAATATAACAAAAGTAAAAAGTTTATAAAACAATATAATTATAATTCCAAATCAAATATTTTACAAAATTTGAAAAAAAACACATTATAAATACACACACACTGTATATGCAATCAACGTTATTCAACCCCCATTGAAAAACAGGTTTATTGGCAACATTTACAAACTTTATGTTGTTTGCAATGAACAAACCAAGCAAAAGCAAATAAAATAGGTCACAAGAAATGTTTCAAGTGGTTTCCCCAAATTTAGCTGAAAATGCAACTTTGAATGACTTCTGCATTCTCAAAATTATTCCACCCCTTCATGGCATGCATCTTTAGAACTAAGTAGAGCACCCTTTTGCTGTTATGACTTGCTGCAAACAAGATGCATAGCTAGACACCAGCTTCTTGCAGCGTTCGAGGAATCTTAGCCCATTCTTCATGAGCAAAGGCATCCAAATCAGTATTGGAAAAAAAAAAAAAAAAAGTACCTAGAATTTCACCTTATGAAAAACATATCTGTTAGAGAAAGGAGGATCCACAATCACAGCAAACACATCAAGTATAACATTTGCTATGATTATGAAAATTCATGAGCACAAATCCCATTCGATAATAAATGGATGACAATGGCAGCACTTCAACAGCGATATCAATAAAATAAATCAAGCATGGCGCTTACATATAAATAAACTAACTAGCTTACCAAATAATTATGTCTTCATACATAAAACCTAATTTTTCTTCATTGTGGCCAACGTTGCATAGAAGCTAAGGGACATAAGAGAAAAGAAAGTTGTTACAAGAATATTAGCCATAATACATTTTTACAAATTAGTGCAAAGCGCAGAAAATATTCCATCAACCACAGCAATGAATTACTAAACCGTATCTAAAAAAAAAGTTTCAAATATTGCAGATTTTGTGGCTGGCTGCATTTTTTTCTTTTTTTGTGGCTTTTTTCACCGGATGATCCTGGTAGTAACACGTTTGGTGCTGGAGTGACAACACTTACTCGAGGTACAGAGGTGCATTTCAAAGGAAATGTTTTAAAACTATAGAACTCACACTCCCTCCATATTGTTAGAAGTGTTCTGTAGTCCACAGAAATAACTATGAACATTGATAACAGGCAGCAGAACAGCCAGAGAGCACAAAAAGTTATCCGCTCACAGAATCTCTGGCAGGATCCACAGGTATTTTCAACATTTATTGAACAAAACATTCAAAAACAGACAAACAAAAATATTAAAAGGTATGTAAACCCTAACAACTAAAGTATCTCTGGTTTGTTAAATATACCATTGAAAGTGTTTTGTTATACCTTTCGACAGGTGAACTTTCATCATACCTTAAAAGATAACTGCACCTTTGGTTTGGTAAAGTTGTCCTTTAAGACATGCCCCCACCCTGCCTTGCCCCGAGTGCAGCCCACTTGGTCTTTTACCTTGGCTGCACAGCCTTTATTCTGAAAGTGTCTCCATCATGCAGGTTCCTTCAGTGGCCATTGGGCTGCCTATCAAAACTATGCAAGTTTGCCCAATGGCCAGAAGGAGAACAAACAGCAGGCTTACAACGCTACTGCTAATTGCAGAGCAACAGCTTCGCATTGTCAGCCTGAAACAGGAAGAAGTGCTGTTTCTGGCAGGATCTCTAGGTGAGAAACTTTGCAACAGATTCAGGAAAAAAAAGTGAGGCGTGATGTCAAAAAGGTAAAAATAGATTTTGCGTTTACATACTGTGATGTTTGGGGAAGTTAGCACAAATGGTGAGTGCTTAATGACCACTATCTCGGCCTTTTTAAGATAAAAAAAGGGCAGTCTTATTTCTTCAGCAGCAGAACAATGACTTTCTTTAGTAACAACATAAGGTTTGCTTGTCTTTTAGCAATAGGCAATATGACAATGTCTCCCCGACACAAGGCTGTCACATATACTCCACAAGCCCTAGTCCCAGGACATTTATGGTTTTTCATCAGCAAAACTCCTCAGAAGTATGCTATAGCCTTTAGCAGCTTTCCACACCTCTTGTGCGACTCCTCCACACATCCCTCTAAGCTTCCTTGGCTGTCTCCCAGGTGCCTCCAGCACACACTGCCACCTGGCTCCCCCGACTTCTGGATGGAGTCCTCCTGACTCCTGAATAGTCTATTCCTTTTCCCCAGGTGGAGTCCAGAAAATCAGCCAGCACCCTTTCCATAAGGGCTGTGCACAGGGGTGCAATCACTAATGTGCCATGCGTTCGGGTGCTGGCGATCGCACTGCGGGCGGCGTGGCTGCAGTGCCATTTACTTCAATGCACTGCCACGCCCCCTCCCACCACTGATCGCAGGGAGCCGGGCGGTTTGCGTTCCAGAGGGCGAACGCTCTGGAACGCAATCTTTGTGGTGTGAACCGGCCCTTTAAAAAAAAAACGGCTGGCTCCTGGATTGGACAGACTGGCTCCTGCATTTCATTTTTATTTGTTCATAGCTGATTTAAGCAATCCATAAAAATGACGAGAAGAACCTTTTGGATCCAGATGATTTAATGTCAAGTGGACTGAAACTGTAGCCTTGCATTTCTTCCTATTTTTGTGTAGTAATCTAACAAATGTAATGGCAAAGCTTTCTATAAAGTAATGCATGACCATCTTTCATGGTTAGCATATAACCAAGCCACACCAGTTTGTACAAGTGATTTTACAAGTACAAGGCATTTAAACTTGGTTGTCCAAAAATGATAATGTGGCACCTTTAACAGTGAAACTTCCGGGAAATTTTAAAACTACCCCTGCATGTGGCATTCCCACACACTGCAAATTATTTATGTCCAAGAGAACAAAAAAGCCTTACCTTATCCTAGAGGCTCCTCCTCTCCGCGCATCCACTCCCCCAAAGCTGCTGCTCTTCGGAAAGGGCGTTGGGAGGGAAGAGGAGCCGGGGGAGCGAGGAATATAAGGAGTCAAGTAAAACTGCTTTTTAATGGTCCCCTAGACAGAAATGAACATTGATCCCTACAGTGTGTGAGGAGTTCCACTGAAAGGGTAGTGTTTAAATTTCCCAGGACTTTTGTATTTCCACTTTTGCAGCCAAATTGGGATAACACCTGTCTTATATTTGTTACACACTCCCACTCACATAGTATAAGTGAAAGAAAATATTTATAAAATGCTTTGCAGTTATAATTGCTTTTACTTGGGTTTCGGATAAACATTTCTACTTGCTTCTCCTTTTGTTGTGTACAACCCTGGCAATCAAATGTTAAAGAAGTTAATGAGGGAAACACAATCCTCAAATTTCAGTCCTAATACTGCCCCTACACTGTGATATTTTCTTTGTTCAACCTGCGGGCGGAACAAAGAAAATAGAACAGATTCCTCAATCAAGATCGTTGATCGAGGAATCTCCTGCTGTTTGCATTGTATCCTGACAGCGGCCACTCGAACCTCGAACAGAGCCGGCAGATGATTGTCTTTTCATTCTGGGATTTTCCAGACAGCTTCTTTGATCAGCTGGTCCAGGGATCCTGGCCCGAAACCGCCACCCACCGCACGCATTTGATGAACCAGCCAAAATATGCATAGTGTATGGCCAAGTCTTTCTATAAGGACAGATCACTTTGAAGGTGCTGAGAAAAACCAACCATGTTGTCTGCTGCAACAAAACATCTAGAAGGTAAGAAATATATAAAAAAACATTTTTTATTAGAGATATGATGTGTGAATGGGAACACATAACACACATATAGTGGGGTTTTTCTGATTGCAAAAGTGGAAATATACTTTAAAATAAAGATATGATTGCAATTTCTGGTAAATGAACCATTAGAACTTGCAATAGAGAACTAAAAACAAGAGTCGTAAACAGGAAGCAACATGAATGTGTTAACTGTTAATAAAATCATCAGTCAAATCATATATAACTCATTCTGAAAACCCCCCTCAGTCTTTGAAGTTGTCAGATAAGATAACTATCAAGTCTATTGAAGCATTTCCCCAGCTTTGTTATAAATACGCTTACCTTTTAGGGATTTATACTCCGAAAGTCCAATAATTCTGCTACTGTGTCACAGGGTAAGTGCACACAAAAATGATATTTCACCCCACCCATTGAGAACAATACCCTCATTGCAGTTATTCTAAATCTTTTGGCTAAGATCATTATGATGGTGCTTTTTTAAGACTTTCTTTAACATTCCATAGGTTCAAACTAGGGACGCACTAATACTAGCATCGGTGCCGAAACAGAGTATGGAGCCGGCTTCCTTTTCAATCAGGAAGACAGGGGGTGGGTTACGAACCGCATCCCTGTTTCCTGATCAGCTAGGAACACGGCTTCACTTGTTGCTAGGCAGTCTGGCTTCCTAACCAATCAGGAAGCCGAGCGGCACGTAATGACCTGCCTCCCGGCTTCCCGATTGGTTCTTTCGATATAACACCGGCTTCCCAGTCAATCAGGATAATCGTGGCACACCGCGCCGGTATTGGCGAGTGCTGAGAAAAATATATCGAAAAAACGGTATTGGTGCATCCCTAGTTCAAAAGATGACCGACACTCTAAAGCCGGCCATACACTGAAAGATTTTAGTAAAAATGTTCATATGAAACATGTCAGCACATTTGATAATGCCATCAGAGACTTGACAAATGTCTATTAAAAGATCATTTGGTTTTAACATTCGATTTTGGAATTAAATGGAGTTTCCCAAACAAAAACTAAAAATTCACTGTTAAAATTTAGTTAATTTGGGAATTTTCCATCGAGCTTCGATTTTTTTTCTCACAAAAATTTAATGGATCTTAGAGACCCCTCCATAAATAGGACCTGTCATTGTTTTTTGGCTATCACATAGGGGGATTTTAAGACCCCTATGTGATGGCAGTCACGTTAAGGGCTTGTTCACACCAAGCGCGGAGCAGATCCGGACCAGAGCAGGTGCAGACCGGATCAAAACTGCGTCCAATGTATTCCAATGGTATTTTGACCTCCAGTTCACATCGCAGCGTGCGGATCCAGACCAGATCCAGACCGGATGAAAAAAATGCGGCAAGCCCTATTTTAACTGCTCTGGATCTGGTCTGGAACGCATCAAAAACGCAAAAACGCATCAAAAATGCATGCAAGTGCCTGAAAGTCCATGTTGAACTTAAAAATTATTTTTTTTTTTTTTACCAAAACCGGCCCTAAACGCATCAAAAACGCATCCAAAACGCGGCACAACCCACTACACTGCGTGTGCAGAAACCTGACCGGATCTGGTCTGCATTTGGTGTGAACAAGGCCTAAAGGTAAAAATAAAAAAAATGAAAGTCTCATTAAAGAAAAATAAAAAAACTCAAAAAAGTTTAAGTCCCACACATGCACACACATACAAACGTGAATACGTTTCATTTGTGCCTACGTGCGAAAAACAAAGATTACGCCACACGTTACATGTTGCTGCGAATGTCGCAGTGAGAGTCTATTTACCCGACGTGACCCCGACTTTTATATTTTACCAAAAAAATTGGGTGCTGTTTTATAACATAACGTAGGGAAAACAGGTTTGTTTTTTTTTCAAAAGTTGCTGTACTTTTTTCATTATATAGTAAAAAGTAAAAAAAACCCCAGTGGTGATTAAATACCATCAAAAGAAAGCTCTATGTGTCCCAAAAAAATGGTTTAAAACTCATTTCAGTACAGCGTTGCATGACGGAATAAATGTCAGTCAAAGTACCGCAGCGCTGAACACTGAAAATGGCCTGGACAGGAAGAGGGTGTCTCACCTATGATATGTCTAAGCCACCTTTGGAGGTTCCAATTATAATGCACGCCGGGGCAAAATAAAAATAAACACAGGCAGGGATATTTCGTGATATTTAAGATCTTTAAAACATTTAATCTCTGTACTGCAAATACAGAAAAATCTAGTAAGACAAAACAGAAGATAGTGTTGGAAACACAAAAGTGGTGACAGCAGGCTAGGAACTCTCCAGCTGTGACACTTGCAGAGTACATAGAATATATATATTGTACACTGAGTGGCCAGATTATTATGACCACCCCATCTGTACTTCGTTGGGCCGCCTCGTGACTCCACGAGATGTTGAAAGGTGATGCGAGGAATCTGACACTGCACTGTTGCCCTTCTGTTGTCTTGTACCAGTCTTGCCACTCTCCGTTCTACCCTAACATTGACTAGTCACCACCGGCCCTGGGAATGGTCACAACTAGGCCTTATTTTCGGGGTAGGTCTTATATTTTACCAATTCCCAAAAATAGTACTAGGTCTTATTTTCGGGGAAACAGGGTATTACTATTCTATGTGTGCATTGTTTATTGTAGCATAGATTTACAACTGACTTTTCCCTAGAACTCTCCTCTTACCTGAGCCACACTTTTTTTTTTTTGCTTTTTGTTCATTCAAGTTCACAAAAATACCAGCCAATCTCACCAGAAATCCAGCGAGCTCCTAACCATTTCTGAGCTTACAATTGCTGCTTCTGCCTTTCTGAAGCCCCTCTTTATTTGGTTAGGTGTAGCAAAAGATTTGAGGATTCAGACCTACGTAAATCTGTATTAACACATGAACCAATAATACTCCCATTTCAGGTGAAAGTGCCCTAGTAACCAGTCATCTCCCTGGGTGACAAAGACCCCACCTTAGTCCAAAATCTAGACAAGAATGTAGGTTATATAAGTGGCTTTAAGAAACAAGAAGGATAAAAGAACTCAGGATACAGAATGTCTGTGAAAGGTTCTCATTCCTCCAAGTCATGGTATAGTGGTAAGAAATAAGTCAAGGGAACTGGACTTGCTGTATTTTTCTTGAAGACGTTTGTGGGCATTATTTGTCAGGATAACCAGTGAAACGTCTTCAAGAAAAATACAACAAGTCCAGTTCCCTTGACTTATTTCTTACAGATATATCAGGATACAGAGGTAACTATAATCTAGAAATGTTCTTACTTGTTAATCATAAAATTTTAAGATATTTGATGGAATTCAAGATATGGAGAAAGTACAAAAACAGATGGACAAAGCGTATAGGGACCTTATAATAAAAAGGGTAAATAGTATGAACACCCAACTACTACATGCTCAGGCTATCCCTGTTCATTTAATATGAAGCTATGCATAAAATAAAATCTGTAATTTCATAGCAATCACACTGGTAAGTAAACGAGCTTAAATACATCGCTGCAACTGAAAAGGTGCTTCCCCCAGCTGAAAATAAAACCCAATGAATAGGGTGCTTTCCAACCGCAGAAACGCAATCCAACTGGTGTGGAGATATTTTAACCAATGTGTGACATTAAACACTAACAAGAAGATGTTTATCCTCAACATCACAGATATTTGTGGGTGTTCTGCTACATTCTAATAATACAAGAAACCTAAATGGAAAGAGGATAAATGCCAACACAAAATAAAAGCAAGGTTCAATGGTACTTGAACTGTGGAAGCCATGCTTCAAAAAGGCAAGCACGGGGCAAGAGTAGTCACCAGGATTGGTAAGCTCTCTATTTTGTTTCTGGGTAGTTCAGCAGCATCTTTTCATATCACCCTTTACTATGCAATCTCATTGGTTCTCTACTAATTATGCTGCAGAATAGTTATAGAACAAAGAAACTGGGAACACAGTGGCTGACATCTTCAAATCTTATACCCAAGGCCTTTTACATAATGGCCACACTGGCCGAATACATGCGGAACCGCTCTAAAGATAAAATATAATGCATTGCAATGTGCATTGTTCATACTATTGCGGCAGCCGCGCAGTACGAAAATGCACATCCTGCAAAATAGTACAAGCGTGATTTTATAGGCGGATTACGCACGTTCCGGCTAAAGTAATAGTCGCAAACGTGCGGAATCCGCGGGCATGTTAACATGTGCATGCTTTCGCTAGCGCTATGTGGGATTTTGTTGGGTGCAAAATGATAAAAGGCACAATGAAAATGAAAGCCTTTTAGCAGGCCGGTTGAGTCCCGTCAAATGCAACATTGTTTTTGGCTTTGAAGTACCTTTAAAAACACCGGTCATAAAAAAGTAGTGTGCTTGCTCTGTCCTCCTGCTGAAAGGGCTAGCTGCCTGGCTGTGTCTGGCTTCAATACATCACAGAACAAGTACACAACAAATAAAAAATTGGTAAAAGATCAGAATTGTTTTTCTAAATGCTTGCATTGGGGCAGCAACCTAAATTATCAAAGGCAGATGACTAGAATGAATTAGAATGACAGCTAGGGTCTAGCATTTTCAGAAGTAAACGGTCAGGAATTGCAGCTCATGCGCGCTTCTCATGACCGGCATCCTATAATTATTTTAGCTAGAACATTTCTGAAAAGAAAGCCAAATTATACTAACATTCATGAGTGGGTTAAAAATACTTGACACTGGATTCAGTCTATCCCTCTGAAAACAGGGATATCTTTCAAACATAAGAAACTTCTGGATCACTCAGACCCCATTCACACGGAGCGTTTCGTGGCGCGATTTCCGCTCAAAAATCGCTCAAATATGAAGCTCAATGTAGCTCTCCCAATGCATTTCAATGGAGATGTTCACATTTTGCCGCTCAATGTCACCTGTAGATTGTAGCTGAAGCTTGTTCGCTCGAACAGGAGCTATATTTTGGCGTATTAGCCATTTGGCCCCAATAGACTTCGATAGACTGCCAAAAGCGCAACAAAATGTGCAATGTAGCGCAATGTTGCTCAAAGTCGCTGAGCTCAAATTAGCGCTGATAAGCGTTTATTTTGTTGTAGCTCAGTGTGAATGGGGTCTCAGATTTAGAGGTCTGCACCTTGAAGGGATCTTTACCCTGGTGGTCATACCTACAAGTGAAACACTTCCTTGACCAGCTCCCCTGACTGAGGCATACAAAAGGGATCTGACTAGTTTAGACTCTGCAGTCTTGGGCAAAAAGGGCAACAGACATCTTATCTCAAGTCCGCATGCTATGCTCAGCAAGTCGAGTCCCTTAGCCTCACTTCAAAGACAAATAGGAGTGTGTGTTGGGAATGTACTTCACAGAGGAACAGTGGCAGGACATTGCTTTCTCAAATGTTTGCACCGTAACCACGTACTATAAAACATTTTCCCATCCGAAGCTCTACACAAATATGATAAACTTATCGCCCAATACTTGTTTACAAGAGAGAGGTTCCTTGATCCATATTTCCTGGGCATGCTTTAAGATGCAGCCCTTCTGGAGGGCAGTACATAGCCTTGCCTCAGCAATTATTGGGGAGCATATAGAGCACAAGCCACAAGTCTTTTTATTACATGCACAAGAAGGCTCAATCCCTAGTCACAAAAAATCTTTGAAAAATAATTCATTCAGTCATCACACCAGCTCTAAGTATTGAAGAGTATATGTCACTCCCTCAAAACTACTTCTTTAATGTCTAAGATTCCATTGACCTGCATTCAAGTGCCCTTGTACCCCCCCACCCCCG
>NW_017306424.1:232870-339287 GCF_000935625.1 Nanorana parkeri | reverse complement strand
GCAGTGCCCCTTTGCCCCCCCCCCCCCCCTAGATGCCGTTTGTGAACTGTGGGAGTGGAGGGTGGAATCCAAACCTTGAGAAAAAGAATAAAGAACTTCTACACCAAGCAGTGGAGGATGAGCCAATCAACCCAGGAGGACCCCTAGACTAAGTATCTCTCCCCTAATCATTTTCCCACAGCCCAACTACTTTCCCTCACCCCATTTTTTTTCCTCTGTTCTCCCACCTTCCTTTTTTACACCTTCTTCCTATACCCCAGAAGGAGAGACAGGGCACAGGAAAGGTGCCCTAGGAATGCTGGCTTAGTTGGTTTCATTCAGTAGATGTTGTATCATGTATACTCGCGCAAACAGGTTGCGGTGCGGTTGGTGCCGCACATCGAGCCTGTGGATGGTAGTTGTTACCTGTATGCTGTATATGTAAAACTCTACTAATGTTATGTTTTAGTATGATTGTCACTTTATTGCTAAACAATAAAAAAAAAATTAAGAGCTTGGAAAAAAAAGTGGGCAAAAAGAGATTTAACTTTATTAATTCATTAAAGGAGAACTATGGGGTCAGTGTTTTTCCCCATAGTTCTCCTTAGGGTAACGGGAGGACACAAACTAGCGTCCTCCCGTTACCCTAAGCTCAGTATACCGCGAGCTACAGCTCGCGGTATACTGAGACGCCGCAGCATGGAGCGGATCACGACTTAGCTGACGGGATCCGCCCAGCTGCGTGAGTGACAGCTGGCTCTGCCTATCTAGAGGCAGAGCCAGCTGTACCTGCCCCCTCCCCCGTCCGTTCCGCCCGTCAGCGCTGGCAGATCGGAGCGGGGAGAGGGGAATCCAGCCCCTCCCCCTGTCACGGCAGAGAGCCGTGAGAGGATCGAGAGGCGAGCGAACCCGGTATGTGTTCGCTCACCTCCCGATCTACTGAGCCGACCTGTGACAGTCTCATTGTCACAGGTCGGCTAGAACTATGAGGTGAGTGAAAAGCACTCACCTCATAGTTCTCCTTTAATATAACAATATACCAGTTTGAGATAACTATTGTTTCCATTGGTCCTCCAGCTGTGGAGAAGTCAGGAAAGGTCAAGGTATAACCTAGTGACTTCTCACTATTCCCGATAGGTTAATAAATTATGGGTTGTGATTGTTCAGACAACTCTATGTGCTCTGCTCTTTACAATGAACTTTGTGGTTTCCTTTTGGTATAATAAGTGCAAACCTTGTAAATCACATCAGAAAATTATGTGATTTATAAAAGATAAAATAAAACCTTGTTGATCACATCAGAAATTCATTCCACCGAGAAGATGATGTCAGCGCTTATTCCCACAGCGTTAAAAGTGGACACTATCAGGAAGCAGGGAATTTAAAAGGCACCCAGTGACCAATATAAATGAGATGAGATAGCTCCCAGTGCTCGGGCTGCCTGGCCTAGTTATGGAGTGAGTTCTCAGTGACAGGACAAGCACTGAGGCAATGCCAACAGCTAAGACCTAGAAAATGCAAGGTGGCTAACTTGTTGCCAGAACGAAGTCTGGATAGTGCCCTATTTGGAACCCAGGGCCAAAATATCATTTCTAGGCTCTCCCTGCAAAATCCAGTCCAGTAGGGTCCGAATGTGGAACGCCAAAAGCCAGGCTAAGGATGACTGTGCTGGTTATCTGCAATTGAAGAGCCGAGCTCTACCAGTGATACAGAGAAGATGTGTTGATTGAAGAAAAAAAAAAAAAAATCAGTTTGTCTCAACACCAGAGTTGAAAGAAAAGACGTCCATCTTCATATGACACTAAGAAAAAAACAAGACATGCTCGTAGTAGGAGGGATTAACTTGGGCTGGCCTACGGTGTTTTTGATTACCAGTGTCCAATGATCCTGCAGGAGGCAATATAACCCGAAGGTAAAAGACTACTCTGTCCCTTAATGGATTAAACGAAACATTTTTTTATTCAAAGGTTTGAAAATGTTTTATGTTCAATCGCTGTTACTAATCATCTGCTTATGACTTAACAATTCAACAGTTAAAGAGCAAAGTTTCTCAGCATCTTGTGACTAAGCACTTACATTCCCAAATGCATGAAGAATGAATGAAAGTCAAAATGTCAGTCACCATTGTTCAACAACAGAGTGGAACTTCACAGCATCCACACAAAAACTGCGCCCACTTCTGTGTCATCAGATTGGAATGTAAACCAGGAAAGCATATGGTTAACGAACCCACAAAATGAGAATTGATTGTGTTTACATGGAAGAAAAGCTGTAAATATATACAAATCTAAACTGTTTTTGTTAAGCTGATGCAAAATATGTCAACTCTCTTTCCTGCTCAAAGTGGCATGAGACAAAACAATGAATGCAGCGGTCACAGGAACCAGCTTACACTGCATGTAGTGCACAAGTAAAAGTGAAGGCAAACAGCGACATTTCATTTTGATTAGCTAGTTTTCTAAACCATTGCCTGGATATAAACGCACAAATAAGGTCACTTCTATGCTTTCCCCTCCTCATGGCCAGCTACCTGTGATCTGTGTAATGTACAAAAGTCTGATTGGCTGGTTGCCGAGCAGGCAACTAACAGAGGCTAAAATGACAGATTGAGGTAGTATTTACAATAGGATTTTGGTGCATACCTTTAAATCCTTTTCTTGTAGTTCATTAACCCCTTCACAATCAGTGACGTACAAAGTACGTTAGTGGCAGCAGGCCCATTTAAACAGACTCCCGGCAGCTTTAGCCACCGGGACTCTGTTTGCCTTTGTAAAGCCGATGGCCGCCTTTACACGAAGTGATTCTGGCAACTCAGCTGTCGCCAGATCGCTTCTACGGGCCGGTGTTTGCCGGGCTCCACTGCCCCTCCTACGGGCCCGGGACTGGCATTATACTTCCACCTACAGGAGGATTTGGACAGCGGCAAACAAAATGGCCATTAGCCAGCTAGGCATACCCCCTCCCACTTCCAGGATACATGAGTTTCCTAGAAAAGCAGTACTAGCAGTAGATCGTAAACACAGAGGGATGAGACCTGTGTCCCTTAAAAGAGAACTATGAGGTAACCTTTTTATCCCATAGTTCTCTTTAGGATCATGGGAGGACATATACTAACCTCCTCCTATGACCCAAAATTCAGTATATAGGGAGCTATAGCTCCCTATATAGTGAGAGCGCCACAGCCGGGACAGATCCCAACAATACTGTCCAGATCCACCCAGCTGGCTGATTGACAGCGGGCTCTGCCTATCTAGAGGCAGAGCCAGCTGTGCCTACCCCCTCTCCCGTCCGTTCCTCCAGTCAGCGCTGGAGGATCAGAGAGGGGAGGGGGGAATCCCTATGGGGAGCGGTGACTGACAATCACCGCTCTCGGCAGGGAGATGATCGGCAAGTGAGCGAGCGACAATATGTGTTCACTCACTTCCTGATCTATAGAGCCGACTGTGACAGCTACAATGTAAATCATTCACCTCATTGTTCTTCTTTAACAAACTCGAAGAAATGGAACTCATGTTAAGTGTAGAACTCCTATTCTCTTTCTTGGTTCATTAAGGAACACAGGATTCAGAGACAACTGGGATGTCCAAAAGCAGTCCAGCTGTGGTGGAGGGGTGGTAATAACAAGAAACTAAAAATAAACATGTTATCAAAAGACGAGCCTTGCAAAATGATTGTCTGATGCTGAAAAGCCCAAGATGCACTCACAGACCTAGTAGCGCGTGCTTTGACCTGAAAGGGTGAAACCTTGTTCCTAAGACCATAAGTTTGTATGATGATCTGATTAAGCCATTGAGAAATAGTGGCGCAGAAGCAGATTTCCCTTTACAGAGATCATCAGGAATGATAAAGAGGGTCAGTTTTTCCAATGGAAGCAGTGACTTAGAGGTAAACCAACACGGCAAAAACTACACCCAGGTAGTAAAGAGAAATGTCCTTCCGGTGTAACGGAGCTGGACAGAGATAGAAGAACAATGTCTTGGTTCAGGTGAAAGGCCATAACCGCTTTAAGAAGGAATGAGGTTCTAGGCATAGCTTTGTGAAAGTTTATAGAGCAGTCCGCAGAGAAAAAGTCTGATGTTTGATTTTCCCTGCACGTCACTACCCTATAAGAGGTAAATGGCCCCTCCCCCTCCCTTGAATATAGGGTACCATAGAAAAGAGGAGCACATGCTTGTTATAATGGCCCCAGATGAAAATGGTCTCATGGATGAATCCGTGAATTCTAGATGGCTTAGGGTCAAATACGATACCCGGCCAAGGGATGGGACATCAGCTTAGCTGAACGTTCTCCTCAGGCTGGAATTCAGTAATCACTTTAAAAATGACTAAGCCTGAAAACAGCTGACTTCACTGACAATCCATCTTCCCTTTATTAATTTTCATTTGTGTTTTAACCAATTTGATGTGTCATTTAAACCCGCTAGCATCCACAAATGTAGGGCACGAGGATCTCACTACACAAGAATGCTGCTTGTAGGAAGTCATCCTAATAGTGTGTGTGTCCTGTTTGTGAATGAATGCACAGAGTGTACTCTCATGGAATATTACATAAATAGGCAGAGCTACGTACTGAAATGACAAATACCTTTTCCCCCAATTTATTAAGAATAACTATATATTTTCATTTTTAGGGTATTAAAAAAAATAGCTCAACACGGAATTCCAGGCAGAACCACTAAATACACAAATGAAATAGAATTATTGGAGTGATTCTACCCGACCAGTTATTTGTATTTTTCTCCATCCTGTCCGGGTCCTATCTGGCAGATGAGGAGAACGGATTACTCTCCGATATACCCTGTAAATCAGACCTGGGCATTTTACAGCCCCCAGGCCACATCAGGACCTTTGGCTGTCCCTGTCCGGTCTGCACTCGCTTATGACTGGCTGACAGTAGATGTGTCGGCCTCTAAGGCCATAGCCCAGCGCAGGTCCCCTTCTCTTCAGTCATTGGTTGCTAGGACAGTTGATGTCCAAGCAACCAATGCCGTCAAGTATCCACCTCTACAGTCAGCGGTTGCTAGGACCACCAGGCAGTCCTAGCAACCAGTGACATCAGATGTGTTCCCTGACCCCAGCATTACAGGCTCCTGCCTCTGGCCTAACAATAAAGTAGGAAAATAAGGTATGTGGAGCAATAATATAAAGGGGCACTCTAATGGAGACAATTAATTAGTTGTCCCCACAAGGGTGCCCCCTTACATTGGTTGTCCCCATCAGAGTGCCTCTTTACATGAACTATGAAAATAGGAGGGCACTCTAACGGGGACAATTATTAGTTGCCTCCTTTGGAGTGCCCCCCTTACATTTATTACGAAAGGGGTGGGGTACTCTGATGGGAACAACCAATGTAAGGGGGCATTCTGGTGGGGACAACTAATTATTAGTTGCCTCCTTTGGAGTGCCCACTTACATTAGTTGCCCCCTATCAGATTTTTTTTCAATTTATATATCTGCATGCTTTGGTTTTCTGGATGTTAAAAGTATGTTGTATTAAAAATAAAATGAAAGTGATATAATGATTGGGGTTTTTGCTATATTTGACCTACTCCACGTTTTCATAGCCTTATCGTACCTTGTATTCTTTCCCAGTATCAGCTAATCAAAATCATATAATTTACTGCCTTTTATAAAGCGAGAATTAAGTTTAGCCTATTGGTTCGGCCCTCCGCAACAGTCCCAGTTTCTCATGTGGCCCCTTGAGAAAATTGCCCACCTGCTGTAAATGGGCAGTAAAAGGAGAAAAAGCAAAATTATGAACTCATCCTTAATCTATCCTACTACCAGCATGCTCCTTGCACTGCGTCACAACTGATTGGCTGCTTCTGCCTCTCACAGTCTGAGCTTTGCTGAGCAGGGACTACAAGAGGCTGATATCAAGTCAAATGCAGGTGCTTCTACAGCTTGCATAAAAAAAAAAAAAAGAAAAAGATAAATTAATGAATACACAACTGCATTAATTTCTGTCGTTTATATCTGCCTGGGGTTCAGCTTTAAAAGTAATTGGACTCCAGAGAACAAAAAGCTTACTACTTGTCTATGGAGGCAGATGACTTGCTGATTACAGGCTCTGTTTCATGCTTAGGGCCATGTCAGATGAATTATTCTACCAGTGTAAAGTGTAGATGCCAGCTGCACTATATAAGGCGCAGCAAGCAAGTTAAAAGGAGAACTATGAGGTGAGTGCTTTTCACTCACCTCATAGTTCTAGCCGACCTGTGACAATGAGACTGTCACAGGTCGGCTCAGTAGATCGAGAGGTGAGCGAACACATAACCGCGTTCGCTCACCTCTCGATCCTGTCACGGCTCTCTGCCGTGACAGGGGATGGGCTGGATTCCCACCCCAATCCGCCAGCGCTGACTGGTGGATCGGACGGGGGAGGGGGCGGGTACAGCTGGCTCTGCCTCTAGATAGGCAGAGCCAGCGGTCAGTCACGCAGCTGGGCGGATCCCGGCACAATTGTCGGGATCCGCTTCAGCTGCGGCGTCTGAGTATACTGCGAGAAGTAGCTTGCGGTATACTGCGGTGTCTCAGTATACCGCGAGCTACAGCTCGCGGTATACTGAGCCTAGGGTGACGGGAGGACGCTAGTTTGTGTCCTCCCGTTACCCTAAGGAGAACTATGGGGAACAGACTTAGCCCCATAGTTCTCCTTTAAGTAAGTGGTGCTCGCAGTGCCAATCACCGTGGAACCGTGCGAATCCACAGAAGATAACAAGCAGAGTCACCAGCACTCAGTACTTGAAGATGCAAAAGTACTCTATTAATAAAACGTCACATCAGTCAAATTAAGCAACGTTTCAGGGGCCTCGCACGGTTCCATCCTCAGGGCGACATAGTGACTATTACATGCAAGTGAGAAGATACAAATCAGGGGTGTGGAATTCCTATCACCTGACGCCAGGGACATGCAGCTCCAGGTGGGTAGTTTTTTTTTCTACATTTAGCCCTGCTTCGAGCAAGCAAGGCTAAATGTACAGCGGGGAAGCCGCTGCTCGTTTTGTACAAATGATCTCTGCCCCCTCGGTTCTCCCCCACCGGCTGCCTCCCCCTGTGCCGTGGTTTTGGAGTTCCCTTGCTCTTCTGTGGGACCCCGGTCCACGACAAATGCCTTCACAATGGAGAGCGGGGAGCAGAGCATAGAACGTCCGTCTCTGTATGCTGTAGGTATAAATTAAAGATTTTTACCCCTGTGAAGAGATACCCTAGTGTAAATTTCAGTTACGTTCCTGTCTGGGCATGGCAGCAAGTGTTAGAGACATTTCCTAAAGGGCACATTTGCAACAGTGAAGGCTCTAAATGGTGGAGGTTTCCATAAAAAAAAAAAACACAGTGACAGCTACTGTGTGTATAAAGGGTTAACTCCTCTTTTAACCTGCCCCAGTGACCATGACCCTTAACTTGCAGTTGCTTAGACTGTTATCCCACAAGCTGGAAAATTTTGCCACAGGGTGAGGCAATGGTCGCATGCTGGGCGCAGCAGCATCCGACACTAATCATCACAAACCAGCTCATTTCATTTGGAATCAGCAGGCATTATTTTGCACTTGTTGAAAAGATAAACAAAACAATTGCAATGGTATTTTTTAACAGACCAAAGGGAGTCAAAAAAGAGAAGCTCATTGTTCGGGCTTCTATACACTGCTTCAATATAGGTCACTAAAAACCAAAGAATAAACCGTCTATGGTCGGCCTTGTTGCTAAATATCAACAATTATTATACAGGTGGTGCTTTGCAAATCAACCACAGCAAGCGTTTCCCACTACAGCAGCATGCAACGCATGTGTTTTAAAAATGAGTAAGCACCCTCTTAATATAGGCTAGCATCTATGTGCATCGCCACAAAAGCCTCACCTGGGAAAGAACGGCATGGTTAAAACATTCAAAAGAAATAAAAAAACTTGAACAGCAAGACTGGTATGGAAATGGAGAAGTTCCTGGAAATTAGACAGACCACAAGTACCGCACAGGATGCTCATATCAAGGAGCAGCACAGCCAAATATACACTTTGGTGGTCGAGAAAAAAAGATAGATAAGCTGGAGACAGAATAAGTTATTACTTGTTTTCAGTGCTATTGTTTGTCCATGTGATAAATGGGGAAAAAGAAAAAGCAACAAGTTTGCTTTAAAAGGAGAACTATGAGGTGAGTGATTTTCACTTATCCTCATAGTTCGAGCCGACCTGTGACAATGAGACTGTCACAGGTCGGCTCAATAGAGCGCATACCGTCACTCGCTCACTTCTTAATCATCTCCCTGCAGAGAGCCGTGACTGTCACTCACGGCTCCCTGCAGGGATTCCCGCCCTCCCCGCTCCGATCTTCCAACGCTGACTGGGGTAAGGGACGGGGGAGGGTACAGCTGGCTCTGCCTCTAGATTGACAGCTGGCCCTGCCCATCACGCAGCTGGGTGGGTCTCGACAGTAATGTCGGGATCCGTCCCGGCTGCGGCGGTCTCAGTATACCGCGAGCTATAGCTCGCAATATACTGAGCTTTGGGTCATGGGAGGACACTAGTATATGTCCTCCCGTGACCCTGAGGAGAACTATAGAGAAAAACACTTAACATATAGTTCTCCTTTAAGGCTAGGTTCAGATATCGGCGATCTCGGGACGCGGGTCCCCGGGACTGTGCGATTGTGCACGGTTGCACGCAGCAATTGCCGTGCGGCCCCATTAATTTCAATGGGGTTATATCCGTGTGGCAATCGCTGAAAAAATGTACATGTACCTCTTTTTGCGACACTCACGTGTGGTACCTTCGCTTCTTGGCGAGGAATTCCCCAGCCCGGCCCCCAGCATTGCCAAAGCCCCACCCATATCCCGCCGAAGTCCCGGCTAGTGTGAAGGAGGGAGGGAGGAGAAAGCGAGGAGCCTCTCTGTCGCTCACTTGCTCGTCACTGCTGAGGCATCGAGTAGAGAACACCACCACTATTTTATGTGGAAGAGAAATGGTGTTCTGTAGTCCTACACACTGCCTGTCCTAAGATGATTGCGCTGCTCATCTACAGATACAATACAGTCAGTAAACGTGGTCACCTCAGAAACAGAAGTGTTACATTTTAAGAATTCCCCGGTGAAAATAAAGTATAAAGCTTGAAAACAAAAACTAATGCAGCCACCAAATCTAGGCACTTGTAGACTTCGATGAATTACATTTTTGAGTTTTGATGCAGACTAACTTTGCTTTTACATGGCAACTGTCTATCCATTGGACATGCCAGAACAATATTCCTCCATGATTTCATAACGTGACCAAGTAGAAAGATTGGTTCGAGTATCATCTGCTTTGGTCTGGTGAACTAACAGCTACTAATCCATCACCCTACTTATTCCTCAAGCTAGCCCAGGACCAGATATGATATTTTGACTAGACTGAAATAAGACTACCTCATTTAAAGGTATACTCAAAAAAACTGTCTACCCCCACCCAAAATATTACAAATTGGTTCACCAACCTCCTATGAATCAGCATCAGAACTGTCATTTTAACGCCAAACTGCAGCTTAGCAACCCACCCACCCCCCTTCCTCCCAGTCACTCTCCTTCCTTGCACCTAACTTAATATTTTCAATTATATGTGTGAGGCTGAGCCCGGGGAATGTGCCATTGACAGCCTAAATGCACAGAAAGGGGGTTAGATGGCATTGGGTGTGATTCAACCCAGAAGTGGGGACTGAGCAAGGAAGATGTGGAGAGCAGCACTAGAGGAGTGTGGCCTGGGCACATCAAGCTATTCCAAAAAAAGGAATGGGGCTTTCATTCCCAATAATATCCTAATAAATGCAAACTGCGATTCTAACACTGAAAAGTGTAAACTACGCTCTCAAATTCCCATGATGCTACAGATTCAGGACAAGTCATTATTTTCTCCTTTTGTAGGAAATTCAGCCTTCGAAAACTATGTATATGACTTCATATCTGGAATTCTAATAAAACTGTTACATGGGCTAGCTTTAAACAGCAATATCCCTCAAGGAGAGGATCTTTGATATATGCAAATGGTTCACTTGGTTTTACCAATCAGCCCCACGTAGTATGCCGTGTACAAAAAAAGAGATAACATGTGGAAATGACCCAGAAATGCCTGGCTTACAGTCCATTCTTTACACTAGTTTGTGTATAGGGTCTTGGCATTCAGAAAATATATAATGTTGGGGGGTTTTACGTCATTTTCAGGCCTAAAATGTGGAATATAACATGGGTGCAAAAAATAAAAGGGCCTCAGTCATGAAGGGGTTAATGAACTACAATCTGGCCTGGAAGCATAATGACACTGTTCAGGTGATCTCAATGGAAAGACTACTAGGAATGCTGAATGAAATGATATTTAAGTCAAAAACATTTTAAGCCATTTAAAATCCTGATGAAATCACAATAGATGCTGCTTCCTGACGTTTTAAAGTTTTAGCTTCCTGCAGAATCAGCTGGTCCACTGAGCACTGATCCTAATATCCTGGTTTAGGGCCCAATGGAGTCACCCTTGTGTGTGCTAGTAAGCTGTGTGCATCTTCACAAACAAAGAGACACAGCAAGGCAAGCAAATCCTCTGCTCCCCACTGCTTCCTCCCTTCTCCAAGCTAGTAGATGGACAGCTGCTGGAGACTGCTCTGTCCCTTGTGACCTTGTACTGGACAGGAAGTTCAGGGAAGTCGAGCTGAGAGAGATTTGTAGATGTTTGGAAACATGATGACTAAGTGCTTGGGTAAAAATGTAAAGAAATATTTTGCTGGGCAATGTATATTTGATCTGAATTCATAATTCCCAAAAAGTTTGAGAGTTTAATAATGACAGCTACCAATGGCAAGATTCCGCAGGAAGCAGGTGAATGTAAATACAGCAGGTAGTGGGCTGATGCAATAGCCAGCCTGCTATTGGCCATTTTAAATTGAGGAAAGAGCTACGGGATCCAACCAACGAATCCATAATGAGCATAGGTGACAACTATTCTCATTATTATCGATTAGTTGGTTGCAGCCCTGCTCCTCATACTTTGTTAGATGAAATGGGTTACGTAGGAAACATTACTCAATTACCAATTTCATATCAAATATCTTCTGTTTTAAAAAAGCTCCCAAAATGTATTTTTACCTGAATAAAACCTCTTTATGCATAAATCAGCTCGTAATCAAAGCACTAATTAGCCAATATCTGAATCAAAGCAAGCCTTACCTTTATAAAATTGTTCAGGTGACCCAATTTCCGCATGTTCGAGACTCCATGAAGTTTGGCCACATTTTGTAGAATTTCTCTGAGGTTGTCACTCGGTTCTAGAAAAATAAAAAATAAAAGATTTTTTTTTCTCCCAACATGGCATTATGAAACCTTCACAAGTTTAAAATGGCAAAATATATATGTACTGTATGTCAATAGTTTTTTAAGTTATTACAGGTATATGTGACTAGGGATAAACAAGCTTCTGGCACAATATCAATATTTTTAAATAGACAAACCTAAATCTAAAATTTTCAAGACATTGGCGTGTAAACAAATACATATTTAAAGTGGAACTGCAACAGTTTTATCTTCCTAAAGTAAACCTGGCTTAACTGTAACCCATTCAGGACCTCACTTCTTAATCATCTCCCTGCAGAGAGCCGTGACTGTCACTTACGGCTCCCTGCAGGGATTCCCGCCCTCCCCGCTCCGATCTTCCAATGCTGACTGGGGGAACGGACGAGGGAGGGTAAAGCTGGCTCTGCCTATCACGCAGCTGGGTGGGTCTCGACAGCATTGTCGGGATCCGTCCTGGCTGCAGCGGTCTCAGTGTACAGTGAGCTGTAGCTCGCGATAAACTGAGCTTCGGGTCATGGGAGGACACTAGTATATGTCGTCCTGTGACCTTTAAGAGAACTATAGGGAGAAACACTTACCCCATAGTTCTCTTTTAACTCTTGCAGTACAGGGATGGGGGTTGGTTAGCCCCACTTCAAGGGTTAATTAAAAAAAAAAAAAGTCCTGGAGTTCTGTGGTGTTTGGGAAGCCTACCTAATGCACCCAAACACACCGGAAAAAAAGGCATGTGCTATTTTTTGTAAAGCAGCACATTACAATGCACAGTAGTATTAACATGCGTTATGGTACTCTGCAATGCATGTCCTTTGGGATGCCATTAAGAATGAATGTCACCGCAGTGCAACGACACATGGTTTTACTGCAGCATGACAGCGAGGTACACATATAAACAGACATAGGAGTACATTCGAAGCACTCCGGTGAGATATGAATTATTTGAAACTCATTATACATAAATCCAGTTGTTAATGACATTTTGCTACAAGGACATCCAAAGCTAACCCCCACGCCCTCGTGGGCAAACATAGGTCAGAGCCCCTTTGGTGGGATGATATCAGGATGGATACATTTAGGACATGATAGGGTTGGGTAGGCCGATCCCAATACAGGCATGTTTGTATCTCATGGAATGAACACAACTCATCCTCAGTCAGTCTTATGAAACATATACACTGTCATAAGATAACTGCAGGAACGGTGTTAGAATTTCTTTTACGTCAGTGAAAACGACACTTATTTTTCTTGCTCCAGTGGCTTACATACTTTCTGACCCCCTATCGGTTGTCGAGGACGCCTGCGGTTAGAATTTAGCACTTAAAGTGTATATAACTCCAAACTCGGTTTGCTCTCATTTTTTTTGTTAAATATAGATATCAATGAAAGAGGGAGGTGAAGAAAGCCTGCGACTTCTGAGCTGCTCAACCAGAGAACCATCAAGCAAGAGGACAGAAAACCCAAGGACTGGCACTACACCTGTACAGCGGCTGAGTTTGCATTGAATAAAATAAAACAGACTTTAGTCCAGCTTAAAAAAAATAAAAAAAAACACTTTAGCCCCTGGAGTGCAGGCAGCCCGGATTTACACTTCGCTTAAGCCCAGATCCAGCGGCCATCCCGCCAACATGGGCCCAGTT
This sequence comes from Nanorana parkeri, assembly GCF_000935625.1. Taxonomy (NCBI): domain Eukaryota; kingdom Metazoa; phylum Chordata; class Amphibia; order Anura; family Dicroglossidae; genus Nanorana; species Nanorana parkeri. The sequence goes on along the minus strand of NW_017306424.1, from coordinate 326,374 downwards.
GGCTCATTTTAATTCTCAGAGCAAAGCTAATGGTTTGCTTTAACCATTCACCCGTCTCCAGCATATACTGACCTTCCCTTTGCCTCGCCCACCAGAGAAAAAATACCCGGTACTCCCAGATGTAGAGAAGCATGTGATTAGGTCACTCAGTGCTGTGACTGGGGTATTCAATAGACTTAGCCCTCGTTCACACCTGAACGTTTTGTAGCGCGTTCTACGCTCGACCAACGCTCTACAAAACGCTCAAAAATATAAATCCCATTGTATTCAATGGTCTCATTCCCACCTTGGCGTATTTCCGCCCGTCCCTAACGCGCTACAAAACGGCCCACGCCTGAAAAGGTACAGGTACTACTTTGGGCCGTTTTGTAGCGCGTTTCCATTGGGATACAGCCAAGTAGCCTTCGAAAACGCACGACAGACGCGCATATGCAATACGCCTAGGTGTGAACGAGACCTTATGGAATGATTTGTGGCCATCAAAGGTATTTCCATTGTTCTTGCCATTAAACCAAGCAGTAGGGAAGCAAAAGAAAGGTAAGTATATGCTGCTAGGCAGGTCTGTATTAAAGTGAACCCGTTTCTTTATCCGGCATGTGCAAAGAACGGGTCCACATTAAAAGCAGAACTCTAGGCAAACAGCTAAACATAGAGATGTAGAACACTGTCAGAAGTGGCCGTGTGTCCCTTTACACCCAATTACCTCCTTCATTTTTTTTCAGACCTAGATGGAGTTGGAAGTAAGCTGGATGTAAAAGGAAGCACACCCATTTACATCTGACTGCCAAAGAGTTGCATCAGATCTGCCTAAAAACGGACAGGGCTGCCCGTGTAAAAGGGGTCTAAGGATCTGTCATTTGGGCAGCTGATCTTGTAATACACAAACCTCTACTAGTCTGAAAGATCACTCTGCTAATGCCTGGTTTGGCATTATTTGCTGCCTGGGTCACCTCTGCTCATTGGACAGGAAGTGTTGATGCCAAGTCAGTATCTAGTAAAAAGACTGCCATTAAGAGGTGACACAGGAAGCTAAATTCCTTAATCAAGAACTATGGGTGCCACCTGTCTGGCAGTATAGTGTAAAAAATTTGTGTAAACTGCAAGGTCGGCTATACAGAAATCCTTTGGCATGTTGAACAAACATAAATTGCATTTAGCCGTCTACCTGGAGCTTCATTTTAATGGCAAGCTAACTATACACAGGATGAGACCAAGCTGCGGTTTGCAATGCTGAGCAGGCACGGATAACTCAACCATAACAACCCACATTTCCTAGTAAGCAAAAGCTGAGTTGCGTCTCGAAAGGATGAATATTGCTTTCACACCACCTTACACGAAACAGCAATTGTCAAGCAGACTGTGCAAGCTCTGCCTGGGAAGTCTCAATATACCCCTGCAAATAATTGTTTCTAAGAAAAAGACTTTGTAGCTCATCCCTCCTGGGCTATGACAGGCCTCTCTGTTAAATGTACATATTGACAAAATGGGCTTTTTTCTGTTTTTGCACAAACTGCTAGTTATTTTTAAATATTCTATGAGCATATAATCCTTATTTAAACTCCCATCATCCTCTGCAAAGCAGCTGAAATCAGGCTGATGCTGGAAGCGCCTGCATCGGCGGCTTAAAGTGAAGATACAGGGAGCTGTTATAATGACTTCACAGTTTTACACTTCTGTGTTTCTGTTACTGCATTGAAGTGATATAATCCCCAACAATGCACTTCTCTTATTTCGTCCCTTTTAGTCTTGTTTTAAAACCATTAACTGTGGTGCCTCAGTCTGCTCACGCCATGTTATTGCTGTAATGCACGGAATACAGCATGCTTTAGCACAACGTATTGCTTCTCGCCCTTTTAGCGAACATCATGTCATTTCTTAGTATGATTGTGCTGTATTGCATTGTAGTGTTTTTGCGCTGCGTCGCAGTACAGGGTGGAACGTTCCCCCAAAACCGTATCTTGTTTTTTATAGAAAATAAAGTATATTTTTTCACTCAAAAAAAACTGTTATCAGTTTTCGGAGTACAGCACCAAGTATTCGGTGAGGATGGTTGCTTAGAATCCTCTGGAGTAATAGCCGAGTACTGGAGGAGTTTCCTTCCTCCTGGGTTGATTCTGGCCTGGTGCACCAGGCTTCTCCCCGGTGGTAGTAATTCCTTCTGGTAGGAGTGGTGCTGCTCTTGTCTGGCCGAAGAGCTGGAAGCTCAGAGGCCCGTGGTGCTGTGCCCCCTGTGGGTGAGGTCCCAGGGGTGATGGAAAATCACTTGGGAGTGGAACCCTACATTCACCAAAACTAGCTCACGGCACTCAAAGCTTTTATCTGCACTGCGCTTCTTGGGCAGGCCTTCTGGTTAGCTAGGAGCCATTTTAATCATGGCGGAAAGGCCTGCCAGGGTTGTGCACTGGCACTTATTTTATGCACTGTTTTTAAGCACGTTTTGACCCCACAGATGACTGAGGGTGTGGGTACCTTCGAGCCCCGACCTGATGTTAGGGGGAGGTTCTGTGGCTTCTACGGGCTTCTCTACCCCCCAGGGAACATGGGGAACAAAAGTAGCCACCTCAGCACCAATTCAGAGATGATTTGAGGATCTACAGCTGAATGATACACAAATAAGATACATTTCATTTTAATAGTTAAAAAGGAGAACTATGAGGTGAGTGATTTCCACTCATCCTCATAGTTAGAGCCGACCTGTGACAATTACACTGCCACAGGTCGGCTCTATAGATCGGGAACTGAACACATACTGTCGCTTGCTCATTTTTCCAATCATCTCCCGGCAGAGAGCGCTGACCGTCAGTCACGGCTCCCCGCAGGGATTCCTCCCCTCCCCTCTCTGATCCCCCAGTGCTGAGTGGAGGGACAGAGAGGGGAGGGGGCAGGCACAGCTGGCTCTCCCTGTAGATAGGCAGAGCCAGCTTGGTGGATTTCAACAGTATTGTCGGGATCCCTCACGGCTGCGGCGCCTTCAGTATATAGCTCACAATAGCCCGCCATATACTGAGCTTTGGGTCACGGGAGGACGCTAGTATATGTCTTCCTGTGACACTAAAGAGAACTATGGGGAAAAACACTTACCCCATAGTTCTCTTTTAAGGTACTTCATTGTTTTTCTAAGATTTAACTCCTCTGTTTAGTGTCACTTTAATGGTTCACAAAATTTTGTTCCGGTGTATGGTTTATAAAATTGTATATGTAAATGGTGGCAGACATATTTGCTCATGACATAAACAGTCACTGCTTCCTGCTTTGCAGTCTCACACAGCGTGTGTTCTTTAAACCGACACAGTCACTAAATCAAAGTGCCCATAAATGAGGTACATTTTTGTTAATAGTAAAAAAAACTTCAGGATTTTTTTTTTTCATTAACCCTTACAGTGGAGCTACCCCCACACTGCAAGGGTTAAGTAATCGTGTCTAGATAAGAAAAACATTATACTCACCAGAAGCTCCCAGCCAACTTCTTCTTAGAGCATTCCTTCCAATGTCTCTCTCCCTCCTCTGCTGCGGTCTAAGGTATTATAAATCATTAATATCCATACACAAAGCATAGACGTATGGATGCTGAGGAACACGTCAATGCTGCAGGGAGGGGGGAGTGAGGCTGGAGGGGGGAGTGAGGCTGCAGGGAGCGCTGAGAGCACCAAGACACAAACGAGCACTTACCCCTTGCAGTGCAGGGGTAGCCCCACTGCAAAGGTTAACCAAAACATTTCCTGGAGTTCTTCTTTAAGGTACTCGAATGCATTTTGAAGATTTAACTCCTGAGTTTAGCGTCACTTTAAATTTGATTTGCAGACAGGTAGTCATTTGATACATTATAAACCAATAAATCATTACAGTATTGTTTTGAAACAGCCGTGGTTGTAAAATGACAATAGTTTATTAGACGTAAATACCGCTGTGCGTCTGTACCTTTGGAGCACAAAACCCTTGGTGATTGATCGGAAGATGATTAATCGATTATTGAAAAAGTTGACAACTTTTTCAATAATCGATTATAATCGATTATGTCGATTAGTTGTTGCAGCCCTATAAAATACTCAGCCTTCAATATTTTTGTTGTTCTAAAGCCATGAACCACAAAGCTACGGGGCATAAAAATACATAGCACCAATCAAGCCTAATGTGAAGTTACAATTGTTCTAGCGAAGCTCAGAAAATAGCTTCCATTAGAGACCCTGTCAGTTATTCAGCAGCTTCATTTGAATTGCTCAAGCATTGTAGGAAGCGAGCAGCACATGCAGTGCAGCAAAAATTCTCTTCCACAAATTGTTAACAACTTCCCAACCTAATGATTGTCAGTAAATAATTACAGACAATGGCCTATGAATAAACCAATACAGTATAAATACACTTCCAGCAACCATGCTAAAAGACTAGGGAGCTCCCCATAGCTATACAGAGTGAAAAAAAAAGAGCATTACTACCCTCCTTGCAGCAAAAGGCTAAACAATCAAAAAAAAACTGCATTCAGATTCATCACATCCAGCCTCTTGGTGTAGGTTAGGTTTGGAGTCAATGGCTGAAATAAGGGGATAGGAAGTCACCAGCACTCGAAATGTCAGTTTAGACAATTTATAAAAAGCACATAATGTTACATAGGTCATATAGCCAACGTAACGGGGCCGCACCGGGTCCTTTTTCTCAAGCACTGTTTACATTTGAGATTTTAGTGACTGGCCATGACAGGGATTAAAGGCTATAGAGCTACTCTGATCGGTTCTGTGCGTTTTACCTGTGATGTGTGCGTCTGGTGTGCACACACACTCTGCAGCAAGGATGTTTTTAAAATGTCCAATCACAGCTGCAATGTTCCTGAACAACCATTTAACTGCAACACCGGGTCACGAGGTGGTAAAAGCAAAATTTGCTTTAATCCTCCAAAGCACATAATACTATCTTGTCAAAAGTATTGGGACGCCGGCCTTTGCACGCACATGAACTTTAATGGCATCCCAGGTCTTAGTCCATAGGGTTCAATATTGAGTTGGCCCACCCTTTGCTGCTATAACAGCCTCAACTCTTCTGGGAAGGCATCCACAAGGTTTAAGAGTGTGTCTATGGGAATGTTTGATCATTCTTCCAGAAGCGCATTTGTGAGGTCAGGTACTGATGTTGGACGAGAAGGCCGGGCTCGCAGTCTGCACTCTAATTAATCCCAAAGGTGTTCTATCGGGTTGAGGTCAGGACTCTGTGCAGGCCAGTCAAGTTCCTCCACCCCAAACTCGCTCATCCATGTCTTTATGGACCTTGCTTTGTGCACTGGTGTGCAGTCATGTTGGAACAGGAAGGGGCCATCCCCAAACTGTTCCCACAAAGTTGGGAGCATGAAATGGTCCAAAATGTCTTGGTATGCTGATGCCTTAAGAGTTCCCTTCACTGGAACTAAGGGGCCAAGCCCAACCGCTGAAAAACAACCCAACACCATAATTCCCCCTCCACCAAACGTAACACTTGGCACGATGCCGTCAGACAAGTACCGTTCTTGTGGCAACCGCCAAACCCAGACACATCCATCGGGTGGCCAGACAGAGAAGTGTGATTCGTCACTCCAGAGAACACGTCTCCACTTCTCTAGAGTCCAGTGGTGGTGTGCTTTATACCACTGCATCCAACGCTTTGTATTGCACTTAGTGATGTAAAGCTTGGATGCAGCTGCTCACCCATGGAAATCCATTCCATGAAGCTCTCTATGCACTGTTGTTGTTCCAATCTGAAGGACACACAAAGTTTGGAGATCTGTAGCTATTGACTATTGGGCCTCATATTGTAAGCTCCTTAAAGGTAAGGACTGATATGAATAATTAGTATGTAAAGCACTGCATTCATTGACGGTGCTATAAAAAGACCTGTAATAAATAATAGAATAAGTAAACATGTACTCAGTAACTATGTACGTGATCATTGCCGACCTCTCCTGAAACTGCCGCTGTCATGCCGATACAGTGGCTTTAAAACATTTTTCGGCCTCACTTCACTTGTCGAAGGTTTGCTCTGGGTCAACAGCACAAAGTACTGCCGGGAAACAGCATTTTCAGAAGACAGTCCCCTGCTGTCACTAACCTAATGACTTTTAGTCTCATAACACACTGTGCATTATAAACCAGTCCTTTGTTTAATCAGATGCATACAGTTGTGTGAAAAAGAAAGCACACCCTCTTTGAATTCTTTCATTTTAATCATCAGAACATAATATAAATCATCTGGTCCTTAGTAACACAAAAAATTAGGCAAAAACAAGGTCAGAAGAACAACACGTTACATATTACACAGTGTCATCATTTCTTTTACAAACAAAGCCCAAATGGAGAAGCCATGTGTGAAAAAGTAAGTACACCTTATGATCCAATAGCTTGTAAAACCACTTTTGGCAGCAGTAATCATTTTCTGTATGACTATCAGTCTCTCACATCGTTGTAGAGGAATTTTGGCCCATTCTTCTTTACAACATTGCTTCAGTTCTTTGAGATTTTCAGGCATTTATTGATGCGCAGCTTTCTTAAGATCCTGCCACAGCATTTCAATCAGGATAAGGTCTGAACTTTGACTGGGCCACTGCAAACTTTTTTTTCTTCCAGCTTTTCTATTGTAGATTTGCTGGTATGCTTGGGATCCTTCTACTGTTGGCATGAACCAATTTCGGCCAAACTTTAGCTGTTGCACAGATAGCCTTACATCGGACTCTAGAAAACTTTGGTATACAGAAGAGCCGATTATCAGCTCAATGACTGCAAGGTGCCTAGGTCCTATGGCTGTAAAACAAGCCCAAATCATCACCCCGCCACCACCATGCTTAACAGTAGGTATGAAGTGTTTGTGTTGATATGCTGCGTTTGGTTTTGCCAAGCATGGCTCTGTGCATTGTGGTCAAACATCTCCACGTCTGTCCAAAGGACATTGTGCCAGAAGTGTTGTGGTTTGTTCAGATGCAACTTTGCATACCTAAGCTGTGCTGCCATGTTCTTTTTTCAGAGAGAAAAGGCTCTCTTCTCATCTGAGTTTTTTTCCCCAATTTTAGGACCTGCTAAGGGCCAGGTGATTTTTATTATGTCCTGATAGGTAATGTTACAGAAATGAAAGATGGTGTACTTTTTCACACGGCTATATTCACTTTTTTCATCCTTTGTTGCCTCTCAGTGCTGCAGATATCCTTCATCCTCATTGCAGCAATGCACTTCATCAATAACTTGCATGGTATTTCTCAGGGCGTTTCCTGATGGTGACAACTGTGGACCCTATGGCTGCATAATGTGTGTGTTGAAAGGACAACTTGTAGCTTCCACCGGAAGCCCGTGCAACAGGGTGTCAAAGTAGAAGCACCATTGTGAGAAAGTTACAGTGCGCGTTGCCACCATATAACAAGAAGTGGGCATTGCCTTACTGGAAGCTGAATTTAAAATATTGCACATGACTTGTGAAACTACATTTACACACTAAATGTCATATGAGGTTTTAGTTCTGGGGTTTACTTATAACTTTCATTTTGCATGGGGAAGTTTCCAAAAAGGCAACACATTATACAAATTGCCAAATTTGAAAAAAGTAAAATCAAGTCCGGTTCTAATACAAAAATTAGTTTGATATGGTTTCAAGGAGCAACGGCCCTTTAAATGAAGCCGTTTATTACAATGCAAGACCACACTCTGCTGACTGGCTACGACACAGGACTTTGTTTATCCCTGAAGTCATACAGTTGCTGGAATAACTTTAGAACCCATGTCATAAATATCCTAAGGATAAAAAAAACCTCATTCCTGCACAGCGCTAGCATGCAAGTCACAAGATGTCATCTGAGGCCCTAATGCCTTGCTTGGAGCCTGTCATTTACGCTGTGTTTTTCTGGTTGATGTGGATACATGGCTAATCGGGATGCTCTCCAGGACAGCGAGCATCATCAGGGCACCGAAAAAGAAATACTACCACAATTCCCCCCACCCCGACCGATAAAGAATGACCGCAGCTGACGTAACCCCACCTCGGGCTGCCATGTGCACAAGAAGTGCCAACTGTAACCTTTATAGAGCCGGCAGAATGCGACTCAAAGAGGCATGAATCGCTTGGAGAAAATCCACCTCTCACTTTTCTACTCTGTATACAAGCCAAACAATATGCCACCTTCAGAGACAAGAAAACTCTCCATTTGTATTAAAATTGTAATCAGTTGCTAACATTGTCACCATGGCAACCTCCAATACAGGAACTGATACACAGAATGACGTTTCCTCAGATACGAAACGTTACAATAAAGCCATAGTTGTGTTCAAAAGAAACTCCTTCAGGTCAAACACACAGATTGCAAAGACAGTAGCAAATCCTCGCCTCCTTTTCCTTAGCAGATATTCAGGCTTGGTTCACACCTAGGCAATTCAGGTGCTGAGCTGTTTTCGATCGCACGATTGTTCACAAAAAACCATGCGTTTGTTGCGCGGTATTCAATTCATAGAGATGTCTATGGGACCCAAAACGTGTGACAACCGTCCAAAAGTAGCTCCTGCGCCTCTTCGCGCGACAGGCAATTTCGGTCGCGCGACAAACTGCAAAGATGTGAACAGCCACCATTGACCAATGCAAATCTGTGTTTTACACGATAAATCGCCTAGGTGTGTTCCGGGCCTAAGTAATTCAAGTGCATATGCTGAAAACTTCCAGAATGCTTGCCAAGTAGCAGGTTTAGTTTTGCCTTTACTTTAAACACCTAACACACATAGTGCAATAATAACCCCTGCACCCCTAGACACATGCAAGTACCTTTCCAAAAATTAAAGCTTCATTGGGCAATGGAGTAAGTTGCCTATAATTTGCCCTCTGCACAGACGTCTGTTGAAAGGCAGTACAAGGAACAATGGGATTTTCATTCTGCAATATCCTGCCTACAAACTAAATGCTGCAGTTATGGGTGGAAGGTAGAAACATGTTAACAGAAAATTTCCCACCTTTAAAGATGCGTGGTCTGCATATATTTGCAAACTTTTGCAACAGAGACCTATGTTTTTAATGTAATTGTTTACACCTCTTGGGAGGTGTTCATACTCATTTGTTGTAACTTTTGTAAGTGACTATATCTTTAAGGAGGGTAGGTAATCCTCAAGGTAAACATGCTCCCAAATGTATTAACTGATAGTGTCAGTTGTCCTGTGGATTGTAGTAGGACAACACTAATGTAGACAGAACCACCGCCTAGGTGAAGATTGATGCTTGCACATATTTGCAAATCTACATGTTTTTCTTTGAATGTTAGAAGTAGGTCCAAATTTGTTTGGACAGTTCAATCACAGAAAAGACACAAGGCTTCTACAAGGATTTATATATTTTATTTTTAGACATTTTCTGAACCACATAGCTAAATATAAATAAAACACATTTTTATCAGTGTCCTTAGGTGATGGACATGTTTCTTTCTCTCTCCTGAGAGAATACATTTAGTCTTACCTAACAATGTCTTTAAATCAAGTTTCTTCGACTGCACGTGGCCACTTCAACAAAAGGTTTCCAGATCAGAAAATATTTTAGGCAGCAATACCTCAAAGTCCTCTGTCCTTCCTCCAAGGATGTGAAATCTGGTACCAAGCCATCCTCTCAATGAGGGGAAGTTTGCACTTGTACAAGTGGGGGGACGTTTGTTCACATTTGCGGTGATCTGGGATTGAGACGTCCAGAGCATGTGGGATCAATAGGTGTTTCGGCAATCTGTTCTCAGTTTCCACGCCAAATGGGAGAGTACAGCTCAACCTGGACCTAAAGTCACTATGCCAGTTCTTGCGGGTATGCAAGTTCCATATGGAATTGGCTCCCTTCATAATATACCTCCCTCCTGTAGAGAGATTTCTTTGCATCAGTGGGCATTAAGGATACCTACCTTCATGCGCCAATTGTCCCTTCTCATCAATGCTGACTGTGTTTTGCATTGGGAAACGATAACTTTCAGTTGTGGCTCTGCCCACTGGCTTTTCTCTGGATGTTTCTTTCCCAGAAGAACTTGCCGACTCTGCAATCCCAGGATCGAGCCCTGGGTAGATTTGTGATACGGGTTTTGGGACTGAGGGTTGCCTTCTTCGAGGCAGTTCCCTACGCTCAGTTCCATTCCAGACCACTACAACTGAGCATTCTGGCAGCATGGGGGACAAGCAGACTCCTTCTCTAGATCGCCGCATGTGTCCGTCAGCTGAGGATAGGGTCTCACTATCGTGGTGGATTTCCAATCCAGCGGGGGATCTGGGAAATCCTTCTCGGGATATTGATGGTCCAAGGGAACCCACACAGTTGAGCAACGTTTGCGAGATAAAAGCGATATCCTATATCAGTCTGGTCACCTGTAGGGCCTACTGGTTAGTGTTAAGTCTGACTGGCTGAGGTGTGCATCAACCGCCAAGGTGGAACCAGAAGCCACGCTGTGCCGCAGGAAGCAGATCTGATCCTGCCCTGGGCAGAACGTTATGTTCCAGCATTATGTATCACAAGCCTGGAAAAAGCACAATTTGCAGGTTGATTTCCTCAGTCGACTGAGCTTAGACTGGGGGGGATTGGTCTTTTTTTACCCAAAGTATTTCAGGAGATCTGCTGCTGTTGTGGGATGCCGAATGTAGATCTCTCGATGTTCACACTGACCATCAAGCTGGACAGGTTTGTATCCCAGTCCATAGAGCATTCGCAATGGATGAGCTGGCAACTCCATGTGATCAGTTTTCCCCGATTTTTGCCTCATCTCCATCTGCAGATTTTTCCTAGTCTTCACTGCAGGCTCTAGTTGGAAGGCCTTCCAGTGAACCTTGTTAGTCCAAACTGGCCCAGAAGATGGTAGGTGGACATCCTCAGGATGCTTGTGGACTATACATGGCCATTTCCAGACTGACATGTTTCTCAAAATCTGTGGTTTCATACTGCTTCTCAGTCACTGGCTTGACAGCTAGGCTGTTGAAGCCCAGGTCCTGGGGGATAGAGATCTGTTGGACTGTTATCCCCACCCTCTTGCAGGCCAAAAAAAAGGACTACTGGGCTGGGAAGTCTTGTTAGCCTGGTGTGATCAGCTGCAGTTTCTTCCTCAGACTTACTCCATGAGATGATTGTTGGCTTTTCTCCAATCTGGACTGGAGAAATAGTTAGCCCTAGTATACTCAAGGCACAGATATTAATATTAACCATCCTTTTCTAGCGGCCCTTGGCCACATATTCCTTGGTAAAGGCTTATGTTCAAGGGATTTGCTCACGTGCGTCTTCCTAGTGCAAGGATGTTTTTTTCAGTGGCCATCACATCCGCTAGGAGAGTTTCGGAGCTGGCTACTCTTTCCAGCAATTCACAAGCATACAGTTGTTCTGAGACCAAAGGATTCCTTTCCGCCTGAGCTGAAGTCCTCCTTATATTTGAATGAGGACATTACTTTGCCTTCCTTTTTTGTCCTACTCCGAAACATCTCATGGAGATGGCTCTCCATTGTTTGGATGTGGTTAGCGCTGCACGAGTCTAGTTTTCAGCTACAGCATCCTTCGGAAAATCAGGTAGTCTTTGTCCTTCCTTAGGGTCCTTGCATGGGGCTCCCTGCATCCCGCTCTGCCTTTTCTAGGTGGATTAGACAGGTCATCTTACATGCTTACTCTGGTAAGACTCCACCTTTTCCCTTTAATGGCTCACTTTACTAGATCTGTCAGTACTAGATCTGACATGTACAAGTACTTGAATTCCTATTGTTTTTAAGCTTGCTCTAATGCCCAGCACAGAGCAAGGGACAGTCCTATGGGCAGCGTAAAGACCATCCATGTGGGCCAATTAGGGATTTATTCCATGGTACAACAGTTCAGTGCTGCTGCCACTCCTGCTTTGTCCAATCAAGATAAGAGTGGGTCCCTAACCGAATTAACAACACTAGAGGTCAGGGACCCAGTGATGCTGACTGCCAGAAATGTCCGCATCATAAAATAAATTGCTGAACAAAATTGCAAATCTTATGGCAAGCCAGACAGTTCATACATATGCATTTTAATAGGGTATGTAGCCATTTGCCTGGTGTACAGCTTTAAGCTGCAAAGGTTAATTGGTCCAATGGTTCAGGAACGGGTGAGGAGCCTGATGTAAATTGGTTCGATATTTACAGTACTACACTGCAGAAAAGGCTAGCGATATAGGAGTAAAAAATATAAATAAACAAACAGAACAAAATGGGCTTCACGCAAAAGCCATTAGTTATCTGCTCACACTGATAACACTGATGGGCTGATTAAAGTGTAAACTCAAATCACTGAAATCCTATGTTACCTTTAAGGCTGGGTTCACACCTGGGCGTAGCATAGGCGCGTTTTTTGTGCTCGTTCATTTCGCGGTTTTTTAGCACATTTTTCCGTTCAGTGAAACGCGCGTTTCACTGGCGGTATGATTTTTTTTGTTTATTTCTCTATATTTTTTTTTTAACTTTCAAACTTCCCGCCGGCTCTGCCCCCTGCGACGCAGCCCCCTTGAGGACACAGCGGGGACCGCGGACAGGGTAAGTCCTACGCTGTATTCCCGAGTGTGGCTCCGGGTTACTGCTTTGTTAACCCCGAGCCACACTAGGGAATACCAACGGAAACACACGGAAAAACGCCCCAAAGAAGCTCCTGTACTTGTTTGGGCGTAGGGGCGTTTTTCATCGCGTTTCCACGGACTGAAATACGCCCAGGTGGGAGCAATGCCCATAGGAAAGTATGAGATTTTACTGTTTCAGCGCTGAAAAACGCCCTATTGTGAACCCAGCCTAAGTCATTTTTAAAAACCTGCAGCTTGCACACGCTTCAGGATGTAGAAGAGCAGCAGGAATACCAAATGTATGGCAAGCTTTTGGAAAGCATTTGTGAAGCTTTAGGCAAGCTTCAAGCAGCTTTCTTGAAGCCTTTAAAATGTCTGAGCGGTAGGGATTTTTGTCAGAAGAGACATGCAAATTCTTCCTCTCTTACCCGGCAATTTTAAATTTTGTGTGTACACTGTACAGCGTAAATTATTATTATAATACAGGATTTATATAGCGCCAACAGTTTCCGCAACGCTTTACAATATAAGGAAGACATTACAATCGCAATACAATTCAAGGCAAGATGGTAAGGAGGGCCCAATCTAAACGTGGACCTGATGCCGGGGGAGCATGTAAGTCCTGTGAAAATGTGCAGAGTATCATCATATTTGGCCACCCAATGGGCAAAAAGGATGGGAACCCAGAAGTGTTGGCGGCAGAGATGGTGGCAGCGGGGGGAAAGAGCAAGAGACCAAAGATCGATCCGACAGCACTTAAGGGCACGCTTGTAAGGCAAACAGTGCAATGTGTTTTATTATTTGATCAACATACAAATATTTGTATTATTAGTTCTCATTTTCTCTCTCAGGATGGTGATAGTTGCTAGTTACTTAGTTCATATATTTTTTTAAAAAGGGTGGTTAGGTAAACCTCTCATTTAATTCATTCGAGGCTTTAGAATTGAACCTTTAACACTTCGCTTTGGTCTGCAGTAGACAGTTTAGAAAATGTGTTCTTGTACATGTTAATGGGGAAGAAAGGTGATTTATTGGTTTGGCGTGTATACAACTTGCTTTGAGGACATAGTATTATAGATTGTAAGCCCTCATGGGCAGTGCCCTCCTTACCATGTCGCCTTGAATTGTGGCGCTATATAATGTGCGTGTCGGTGTGTGTGTGTGTCGGTGTGTGTGTAAACATAGGAGACTAATAAAATGAAAAAATAAAATAAAAGCCTGCACGTCCGTGCGGGTGTCCGTACTCATACACTAACAGGATTGATCTGGTCTGCGTCCAACCCTGGACACCTGTATGGGCCTACATGTGGGGTGAGCGTAGGGCGGCGTACGGCCACGTACTGCCATAGAGAAGGACAGGGCTGCGCACTAAACACATGCAGCACCTGTCCTTCCCGGAAGCTGCCCGATAAGGCTGTACACGGAGCTGTACGTGCCAGCGTTTCTCGTGTGAATGAGGCCTTAAAGTTTACATTTTGAAAAGACTTTTGGGTTAGTTGGCAAGTTTGGTATCCATCTATTTGCGGAGTGTCTCGCATGGATTCATGTAGCGCTGGTGGCTCCATCCCTGTTACTATTTGCCAGCTACAGTGCAGAAGCTCATGACAACATTGGAAGATCCAGTGACAGATTGCACGCTCTCCGTTGCTTAGCTGCAGACTGACACCACCATATGCGGCAATCCGCCACAGCTTAGGCACCATATTTCATTCATTTTCTCAGTTTCATTGCTGTCCACTGAGATGCGAGAATGATATAAACACTTCAGCTGGGCATAACATATTGGAAAGACACAGAGGACTGAGCAGAGTGTTAGCATTATTTCTGCTATTCTTCATTTGATTTTGGCAGTCCTAAATAGGAGAATATAAACCTGAACTGTGTTAAGAAAAATCTACTACAGTTATAGCTTTTATTTATTACCATGCTGGATTTTGGCATCGAGAACCTGGCTATTGATGGCGGTTAGTGAAAGGGTTCCCAGAATCAGCACATATTCCCCTCACCTTCACCGTCTTGTCATTTTGTTCAGTTGCTGGGAAGCAGGAGAACTCGCCCTGCGCAAGCTTCGGTGCTTGGGTGCCTATTGACCAGATACAGGTCCGTGATTGTGAATTAACAGTTCAAATACTAATAGCCATGCCCCCGGCAACATCTTCCCATCCCATTGTAGTGGAAGCCGGTAGAGCCTACATGAGAGTTGCAACTCTGCACTAAATTCAGAAGCAGTGCAGCATTGTAGCCACACCATCAGGGGAAACTGCATTCGGTGGAATTCACTGGCAGGCTTAGCAGGTAGTTCTGAGACTTTGCAGGGGGACTAACAGAAAACTAAGTACAGATTTACTTACAATTAAGTGCTACAGCTCATATTTGTTAATGGAAGGCCATAGTTCTACTTTAACTGCTGCAGATCTGAGGTGCCAGCACATATCTGCAACAGCTTCCCAAACCTTCCTCTGATGGCTGAATCTCAAGCTGTTGCGAGGCAAGTGATCTGATCAGATCACTTGTATGAAACGAGAATCGGCGATCCTGTCCGGCCCCCCCGCCGTGGTTTTCGGGGGTCCCCCGCTCCTCTGGGGGACCCGTGACCACGGCACTGGAGCTCACCATAGAGCCCACAGAGCGGACGAAGAACTAATGAGAAAATTGTTTTTACAAAGTTATCAAAAAGTCAAAAATAATAAAATATATAAAAATTAAAAAAAATTTAAGTGACAAAGTAAAAAAAAAAAAAAATTAAAACCAACTCCGCTGCCCCTGCCATCTGCATGCAAATAAACGCACGCTTAGGAAATTGTGTGTGTGTGTTGAGCCCTGCCGCCATTTCAATGTGTGCCATATTGTGGTAGCCAGGCAGCAGAACTCTCTCACACGCACAATGTGCATTAAAGGGTAAGTTCACTTTCCCAGGTAATATGGGAACATGGAATTACTCTATCAAATCTGGCCCGGTCTCTCCCACCCGCCAGCTATACTTAACTTTCTGCGAACAGTCCTTACCCTCCGCCAGTACGGTTGTCCTTACCCCTTACTGTCCAGCGCAGTCCTGCAGTATGCATTTTGAATTTTGCTCGCAAATTGCAAGCACTCACCTGACCACGCTGGCCAATGAGAAGTGCTATTTAGCACAGTCAATTACAGTTCCGATTAGGGATGCACAGGTACAGAGTATTTGGGCTAGTACTTATACTCGCCCAAATGCTCAGATAGCTTCCCCAGTACTGGAACTTCCGGTCAGAGGAAGATTTCCTCCAACCGGCAGTGCCGCATGGGAACATGGAGCCAGCTTCCCGTGTAATCAGGAAGGAGGGCAGTGACTAATGGCCCGCCTCCCAGTTTCCTGATTGGTCGGGAAGCCAGCTCCTTGCTGATTGGCTGCCAATCAGCATCAAGCTGTCTTCCCGGCCAATCAGGTCATTACTCTCCGTCCGGTTTCCTGATTGGCTAGCAAGCTGGCTCGATGCTGATTGGGCGGGATGTCTTCCCAGCCATTCACAATCAAGCCGGCCAAACAACATGGAGTCGGCTTCCCTGGCAGTCAGGAAGCCGGGTAGCATCTTATTACCCGCTGCCCGGCTTCCTGATTGCCCGGGAAGCCTGCTCCATGCTAACGGAAGCACCGATAGTGAGGTGTCATGAAGGACAAGTAGATTTGACCCCCGCTTTAGCCCTTGGACAAGTAGTTTTTTCAAAAACGTCCACACCACTGTGAAGGTATGAACAAACGCCTCTACGTGTCTGCATTAAATACCTGCAGATTCCAACCCAACACAAAATCTGCCAGGCCACATTCAAACCTGCAAATGGGGCCAATTGCATTGGCGTGATAAATTAATTTGCTTCCTTGCGATTTGCTGCGACCAGGAAGTGCTATATAATCCAATGACAGTTGCCACCGTCCGCAGGTAATCACGCAGCCTGCACTTTCCTGCAGGCGACCGCACCTGGACATTCCCCAGTTATCATAAAGCCCGTAATTACTTGAGGATGATCGTAACTGAATGCAAACAGCTGTCATTAGATTATAGAGCAACTCCTGCCAGTAGGAGATTGCATGAGTTCCACGAAGGAATTCACAGGTATGAATGGGGCCCAACTTTCAATCCTAAAAAAAGTAACCCTTACCATCAAGTTAAACCAAATGCATGTTTGTTTTTGGTATCAAAGTGTTAAATATAACCTAATCTACCAAGCCACGGCAGTGACGTCACAAGGGGGTGTGGCCCGCACCCGGGTGACACCATTGGGAGGGGCGAGACCGAAATGACTTAGTCATTTCGGTCCCACCCCCTCTAAAAAGTCAGGCACTCTGTCATGGACCGAGAACCCGAAAGTGTCAGGAAAGAGGAGGGGACCCGGCGCCATACCTCATCCCGCCGGGTGAATGTCCCCTCCTCTCTCTCTGCCGGCGTCCATCACCAAGATGGCCGCCGGCTGGCTTCAATTAGATGACCGCGCATGCACGATGACATTGCGGCGGGGTGCACCCAGTCTCCGCTCGGGGTGACACCCGGCCTCGGGACGCCCCTGAGCCACGCTTAGAAAATCCCAGGAGCCAGGTAGCCAATACTCCTTAAAACATGCAGCCGGCACCTAACTTTTGAGGCTGTCTAGTTGTTGGCAATGGAGCTGACTCCTAGATTGGACAGACTGGCTTTTGAATTCCATAATAATTTGTCAATTTGGGCTAAGCTAATGACATATCTAGGTGGTCTTAGCATATGTGCACGTTATGCATTGTTCTACACTCCAGCGGTTTGCCAAAAAAAATAAAGTGTACCAAAGCTGCAGGCAGAATTCTAGCTTTGCGCACACAGGAAAGCACAGAGCTGAACACAAGGCAGGTTCCTGTAGAAGACTGTTCATCAAGCAAAATGGACTATCCCAAGGCACATCAAGTGTGGAAGGAGCCATTTCCACTCGTGAATTGGCTGTGAAAAGCAGAAGTGCAATTGCCCAGAAGCAGACCAGAACTGTGCAACTCTGCTGGATATTAGCAGTAACCGGATTGTTTGCTGGGATGGTGGTCACATGATTTAACAGTTGACGGAGCATGAGGTATTTAAAAAGCACAACAGTGGAATGGACAGCAGGATAGGGGGACAGGAAAACGTGCCATATCCCCACAGTGAGTTCCATTGTCGGCACTATTCCACAACATCTAAAGAAAGATTTTTCTTGTTGTTCTTTTTTATAAAATGTGTGAAAATGATTAAAAACGTAATCTCTCTCTATAAGTTCATGTAAAAAGCGCTGCCAATAGAAGTTACATTAGGGGCAGGATTTTCAGGACAGCTGCCCTTTCATCAATACTCACTATCTGCCCAGATATCAAAAAGACATCTGACAAAATCTCACAGATGTCACTAGAAAAGGAGGTTATGAGAATTACCGTTCAAGTGACAACTGTCAGACAGGAACGCCCCTCACTTTGGAGTGATAGCCTCTTACTTCCTGCTACATGTCTAGGAGAGGAAGTGAAGGGAAATCTCTGCAATTAGACAAGAATAGCACTATAAAAATTACCCCTTTCTGTATCTAAAAAAAATGGACTATACATACACTTTAATCTGCCCCCTTCAGAACATGCTCCACATAACACAGGTGAATGTGTGCATGTCCCTGCAAAAGGACATGCATTACCACAGACAGGCATAAACATGTGTACTTAAGGGTCTGTGTTGAAGGACATTAGCTCTGAATGGGCAAAGTAACAAATTCTCTTTAAGTGCCCATTCACACCACATGCAGAACCTTTTGCAGACCAGACCATATAGTTTCTGGACCCAAAATGCATCCTATGATATTTCTGGCCTCTGTTCACACCAGCGCAGTCCATTCCAGACCAGACCAAAAAAATACTGCATGTCTCATTTTGTCTGGTCTGGAATGCACAGAAATGCATATAAACTCATCAGAAATGCATGGAACGCTCCAGAGTCCATTTTAAGCTAAAAAAAAAAAGCTCCGGAACACACAAAAATCATGGTAAAAATGCGGCAAAAACACAATGCACTGCATTTCAGATCTGGTCTAAGAAATGGTGTGAACCCAGCCTTAGGGTCCATTCACACCACATCATCTCCAGACCGTTTCCGGACCCAAATTGTATCCTAATGTATCCCTATGCTATTTCTCGCCTCTGTTCCCACCAGCGCAGTAGGTCTCAGACAAGAAAAATACTGCTTGTCCTATTTTGTAAGGTCTGGAACACACTGGAACTGTGGACAGGTTCACACCATTTTCCGGACCACGTCTGGTCCCGAAAATGGTGTGAACCTGCCCTTAAAAGCATATCCTAACCCAAGAACACAAAATGTAATATATTGCGTCCTTCCAGTCCTTAGATGTGGCGGCGCCATTAGTTTTCATTTTTCAATCCAAGTAAATGTTCTACAAAGTACAGAAAAATACTCGTTTGATCCTGCCAGGAATCCAGTCTCCTTGTAACTTCCCGTGCACCGAACTAAAATTTCAACAAACCGTATTAGCTTCCTCTGATGCTGGTGCGCTGCATAAAACCACAAATGTATGGGTATGGGGCATCCAAGCACATACCTTCTGGCCTCCCACAATGCAGTGCTTGGTGTCTGAGCACCAGGCCCGGGGAGCATGCTGAGCCCTGTGCAAGAACTGACTTTCATGCAAATACCGTATATACTCGAGTATAAGCCGTCCCGAATATAAGCCGAGGTACCTAATTTTAGCCAAAAAAACTGGGAAAAAGTATTGACCCGAATATAAGCCGAGGGTGGGAAATGAGGCAGCTACTGGTAGATAGATACCATTAAAATACATTAATATTTATTTAAAAGAAAAATAACCTAGCTCTGTAAGTGGAAAAGGGGGTACAGGGCTACATATCATGTACTACGGATCATTTAACCCATTCATATTAGCAGAGGATAATTGTAAATCTATTGTTCAGTGCACTCTATATGTAGTATATAGTACATGTACATATAGAGTGCCTGCAACAATACATTTACAATGATCCTCTGCTAACATGAATGGGTTAAATGATCCATAGTACAGGGCTACATACAGATCATTTAATACATTCATGTTAGTATAATTGTAAATGTATTGTCTGCACTGTATTAGCAGTATATACTCTATATAGAGTATATACTGCTAATACAGTGCAGACAATACATATATAATTGCTTAATTAATCTCTCTCTCTACCCCCCCCCCTCCCCCCCCGCCCCTCCCCTCACTCACTGTGTGCCGGTGATCGGATCATCACGGAGAGAGCAGGGACGAGTCAGCGGCGCGCTGATCAGACGAGAGGAGCTCCAGGTGGGGTCCTAATTTAGCTGGCTCAGAGGTGCCTGCCCGATAATTACAACCCCACCTGGAGCTCCTCTCGCCTGATCAGCGCGCCGCTGACTCATCCCTGCTCCCCTGCCTGACTGGCCGCTGCGGGGGGGTTTTTCTTCTTCTTACTTACCTCGCCGAGCGTCGCTGCTGCTGCGGTGTGCGGCGCTCCGAGCGGGGTCATCTGGCAGTCTCCGGCCACCTAAATTAGGACCCGGAGACTGCCAGATGACCCCGCTCGGAGCGCCGCACACCGAGCAGCAGTGACGCGACGCTCGGCGAGGTAAGTAAGAAGACGCGCTGGCGCTGACTCGAGTATAAGCCGAGGGGGGCACTTTTCACCCAAAAAAATGGGCTGAAAATCTCGGCTTATACTCGAGTATATACGGTAAGTGCTATGAGAAAGTCAACATTTGCATAAGACTTCCAGTGATGGGCCGAGGTAATAAATGACCAATGAACCTGAAAAACAACTCTTCCACAGGTCAACCTACTATTACAGCCACGGCAATAGCCAAAGAGAAGTAAGAGTCAGCAGTAAGGCAACTATATATGATTTGTTAGGAATACAGACCTTCAGGGAATGTCCCAAGAATATACAAAACCAGACATATATTTAAAGTACAATAAAATTAGCCCATTGGCTCTCATATTTACCTCTGCTGAGATCTATTGGAACGTTCTCCTCCCCGCTGTCATTCCGCCCTAAGAAAATAAAAACACACACATTAGTAGAAGGAACTCAGAGTGATTGCATACAAACATGATAGACACAGGTCCGAACCTTTTACTAGCTAAAAAAATCTATAAAGAGTTTATATTTTCTTGTACTAGAGAGTTAGAATTATGTTGCAATGTCCCTATTGGTTCAGAATATTTCCAGTTTCTGTGACCACTTTATAATGGATACAGGAAGAAAAGTAAAACCCCAACAACAATCAAGCAGCCATATAGTGTGTATCCAAATGTTCATAATTCCCCCAAGCTGAAAACTTATAAAACAGGAATCTTTGTACTCATGGTAAAATTCTCTTCTTGGAGTCAATAGAGGGACTCAGGAAGTCATTTACATTCAGGTTATACTGCCGCCTACAGGATGATTGGACACTAGAAATGAAAAAAATAAACAAAGATGTAGAACAGCCCAGGTTAGCCCTCCTACTACCAGCATGCCCTCAGTTTTTTTTAGAAAAGAAGTACAGCGAGCATGAACATCAACACAGATAGGTGGGACCTGCGTCCCCCAATGGACTCCAAATAAAGGATTTAATGGCAAGTGCAAAAATCCTATTTTCACAAGTACTCGTAAAAATGCCCCAATACTAAGTACCAATACCAACGTTTTACATATTTAAGCATGGGCGGCTGACAGAGGTCCCGTGTCTGGGGACATTAAGCAGCTGCTGGAGACCTCTGGTTACACCCCCAGGCCGGCCCTCTCCTCACACACCCCCAGGCCGGCCCTCTCCTCACACACTCCAGCACAAAGCCCCTGGGACTATGGCACAAAGCTCCAGGACCTGCCAGGGGAGGAGGGAAGCTGCACCCTCACAGCGGCACCATGCAGCCTTCTCGAGGAAGTTAAGATATGGGGAGCCAGGCCGATGTCACTGCATGATTGTCACTTACTGAAGGACACTGCAGGTGTTACAAACTTAAAATACTTTGTTAAACAAGACTGAGCCCGATATTCACTAGACAGATACCTTATTGCGTCGAGGTACCAGTAACTTGTATCGGTTAGTATTAGAGAAAAAGTATCGGTACGTGTGCGCGGCCTTGAAAAAATGGTATCGGTGCATCCCTACCATCAACACACATGTAATAAAAATGATCATGTGACAAGGTTATCACATGACACCAGCCTTGGAGGCCCGAATGTTCATAAACCAATCCGCACCACAGAAAGCCACCTGGAAAGAGCTGAGCTCCGGCACTGGAAGAGAGAACAAGGTCTTATACTTCCAAAATGAAGGGATGATCTCTCTACAGTCTGTGAGCTCTCCATACAAGCAGAACTCACATCATGGCTAATAAGAGTCATTCTATCGACCTGCAAACTGCTCTCCAGCCCTGTTATCAAGCAATGAATAACAGATGCCTAAGTGCAATCAAATGACAAAATGAAAGAAAACCCTCACAGTAATGAACGGAGCTGTAATGTAAGACTCTGACATGACTCATCCCTTGCTTCAAAAACAACCCTTCACAACAGGCTGCCTTGTGGGAAATAAGGGTACGTGTGCTTCAACAATCCCTATTGTTCTGAAAGCATACTATTATATGGAGATTAAAGGACAAACACGTGTGAAAATCATTCACCAACACAGTGCAAGTTGTAATCCTAGAAGAAAAAGAAGTACTTGTAGAGGGGAAGATCCCCCTAAAAATAGTCAAAAGGAAACAGGGGGAGGGGATGTTTAGGTACAAGTGGCACAACGTAAAGGTCTGATTCCGAATGAAATTGTTTCATGTGTTGGGCTGATGTTATTATATAACTTTTAAATAACCAGCAATAATTATAAATTAGAATTAAACTCTCAAACCTTTTCCCATTAATCCAGATCAAACAAATGTACAGAGCCCAGCAGAGTATTGTTTTACATTTTTTTTGCCTCAACACTTACAATCATCATGTTTCTTAACAGCTGCTTCCAAGTCTCTCAGCTCAGCTTCCCTGAACTTCCTGTCCATTACAAGATCACAAGGACAGAGCAGACTCCAGCAACTGTTCATCTATTAGCTTGGGGGAGGGGGCGAGGAAAGAGTAGCTTGCCTTGCTGGGTCTGTGAGTGTGTGGAGATACACACAGCTTACTAGCACACACAAGGGTGGCTCCATAGGATCCTGCAAGGGAAAGGAGTCACCCTAAAACAGAATATCAGGAACAGTGTTTAGGGGACCAGCTGATTCTGCAGGAAACAAACATTTAGTACTCATTTAGTACTCATTCCTCCACAGGATCCCGGAGGGGCAGTTAGTTATGTAAGCAGCGACTATTTTGGCTGATTTTAGCGATAGGCTTAAGAGCCCATTCACACCAGGGCGGTTGCAGATCAGCGCGGTTACTGTGCTGATCTCGCAAGAGAGGTTTTGGGAGTTTTTCGGTTCACGCGGTCGCATGAAGGGTTCCAATAGCAATGTATGGGATCATTCATGTCGGCGAATCAGTGCGGCCGAACCGCCCCGGTGTGAACGAGGTCTTAATTTGGCACATATGGTAAGATTCGAGTTTATGTGGCAAAACGTATCATTTACATTGTTGATTTAATAAGCGTGCTAGGCTCACTGCAATACTGATTTTTTTCAAACAAAAAGGTGTAGTCGTCCTTTAGGCCCCGTTCACACCGGGGCGGGGCGGTGCGGCCGTGTGGATCCGCCGACATGAACAATCCCATACATTGCTATGGGGACCGTTCATGTGACCGCGCAATCCGAACCGCTTCCTGAGCTTTTTTTTCTGCGCTGATCAGCACGATTTCCATACGGCTTTCAATGGAACCGCTCTGATCAGCGCGGTTTCGGGTTTTTTTAATTGCGTTTCAGCTCTGAAATGCAATTCAAAACCACCAAAACAGCCTTTTTAAAAAGCGCATGGAAACCGTGCTGATCTGCACCCGCCCTGGTGTGAATGGGGCCTTAAGTCCATCACTAGCACACTTGCATAGAGCATTAGGCCCCATTCACACTGAGCAGAAAATCACACGATTTCCGCCGCGATATCGCGGCCAATGTTATTCAATGGAGCTGTTCTAATATACAGCTCCATGTCGTGCTCAGCAGGACCTTTTTCGCGCGATTTTTTAATTTTTGAATGCAGCCCGCCATTGAAGGTCGCGCTATCTTCGCTTGAACGTCGCATTGAACAGTCGCGCTATCCCGGCCACGCGGATCCGCTTGTAAGGTATGTCGCTTAGTGTGAATGGGGCCTTAGGTCGGGTATGTGGTGGGAGGGAATAGAATACGTGCTCCATTCTCCCATGAACACTGGGTAACTGTGGTATCTTCACTGCATGTCTGCAGCATTTGTGAAATGGCTTATGGCCTTCCATAAAAACACTGCATGCTGCAGCACTTAAAGCAGAACTCCGGGGAAGATGATTCTTTACCCTTGCAGTGGGGCTACCCCTGCACTGCAAGCATTTAGTGCTCGGTTTTGGTCAAAAACAACAAAGTTATACTCACCTGATCCTCTGAGCCAGCTTGTTCTTAGATCAGTCTCCACGTCACTCCCCATCCTCTGTTCCAGCGAGTTATCACGTTCTATGCACAGTGTATTGGTCGTGAGGACGCTGAAGGACAACATCGCTGAAGAGGAGAGAGGCGGAAGGGACCGGTCTAAGGGCAAGCTGGCTCAGAAGAAGATCGGGTGAGTACATCTGTTACTTCTGGACAAATGAGCACCTAACCCTTGCAGTGCAAGGTGATGTTCTTACCAATGAGTGCTCGCCATTTGTGAGCGAAATTCAAAATCCAGAGCACCAGGCCGTGCTAGAAAGCAGTACAGGGTTACAGATAGTTCCCAAAAAGTAAGTATACCTGCAATGGGAAAGAGCCACCCTAAAAACAGGATATGAGGGCCAGTGCTCAGGGGACCAGCCGAGTTTGCAGTAGCAGCATCCATTATAAGTGATTTAATCAGAATATCACTTTAAAGCCCTGAAATCACCTAAAGGCCAATTGACACCACCCTGGTCCGTGGCGGTGCATTCAATGTACACGTGTTAGGCAGCCAATTTATATGCATGTTTGCCAAGCGCACCAAATTCAGACATGCAGCATTTTCTGCAGCACATCACAGTGCCCTGAGAAGGTGCATTGAGGTGTCATTCAGAATGTACATTGTACTGCACTGGTGCTAAGCCAGCTACTGAGGAACTACAAATCCCAGCATCGATGTAACGTAAATTAGAAACCCTTAGTTCCTAAATATGTTGCTATTGCAGGTGGCTGGGATGTAAATGTGTGCCCTACAGAAGTTGGATGATCTTACGGGAAGAATGGAAAATGGCTGTGAATCTTTCTCCCCGCTTGCTGCATCAGCCAAGCACACAAATAATACAGCGTCCTCTTCCTCATCACACAAGCAGCATTTCTGGCAACACCGACTCCCCCCCACCCATGCTACTGGGAGGGGATATCCTCATGTACTGCATTGCTCACCTGATGCAGCTGGTAAGGAAAGCCATGCAAGTCACATCTCTGAATTAGTAATCTGCCTACATGTGGCAAAATAAGGGTTAATGATTGAACCTTACAAGCAGGCCTCACCATGTAAACAACATTTATCGCACATAGGTCACAAAGCAGAAGAGTGTCTAAAGGCAGCCAGCAGGCGAAACCTAACCTGTAGCATCCGCAATGAGCCAGCCCAGTGACAACTGGCCAGTGTGAGTGTCACTAGGGGGCTGCACCCTCGCTGTGTTCCTCTACCACAAACATGTTTTGAAAGCATCTTCTCCCCCCTGAAAGGAAGTGGGCTCAGAACTAGACTGTACAGTGGGTGATCGCTACTTCTTTCCAGTGTAAACAACTCTAACTGAAACAGGCCCATGGTAGCTGTTCATTGCAATTACTAAAATCAAAGAGCTCAGTCAAAAATAAACTGCTGCACGCAAGCATGGGCACAGGTGAACCGTACTACCCAGGGACATTTTAATGCAATGTATTTTGGCACTATAGGAGTAAATTCATGACAATACAGGGAGCAGAATGCACACAAGAAAACAGGATGAGGCATATGAACTGAGGATACAGGCAGTCCCCGAGTTACATACATCCGACTTACATACGGAGGCTATTACTGTACAGCAGGGGTAGTTGTAATGCTATAGATAAGTTAAGGTCTGTAGGTATAGAGCATTCCATCTGTAATTGAATAGAAAACTGGCTTAAAGACCATATTCAGAGAGTGGTGATCAATGATTCATACTCTGAATGGTCTGAGGTTGTTAGTGGTGTCCCCCAAGGTTCAGTGTTGGGCCCCTTACTGTTTAATCTGCTTATAAATGACATAGAATTGGGGATTAAAAGTACTATTTCTGTGTTTGCAGATGACACCAAGTTATGTAGTGGAATACAGTCTGCACAGGATGTCTCCAACCTACAAGCAGATCTAAATGCTCTGTGTGATTGGGCAACTATTTGGCAAATGAGGTTTGTTTGGGGGAGTCAATGATGGAGAAAGATCGGGGTGTTCTGGTAGATCACAGACTGAATAATAACATGCAATGTCAAGCCGCAGTTTCTAAAGCAAGCAAAATACTTTCTTGTTTTATACGGGGTCTAGACTCCAGAGAGAGAGAGACCTCATCCTGCCCCTGTACAAAGCATTAGTAAGACCTCCTCTGGAATATGCAGTTCAGTTTTGGGCACCAGTTCACAAAAAGGATGTTGTGGAACTGGAGAAAGTGCTGCGAAGAGCGACTAAACTCATAAGAGGCATGGAGGAGCTCAGCTAGGAGGAAAGATTAACTGACCTGAATTTCTTCTCTGTGGAGAAGAGGCGATTAGGGGGGGACATGATCACCATGTATAAATACATAAATGGTCCATATAAAGAGCTTGGAGCCAAATTATTCACTATAAGGTCACTGCAAAGGACAAGGGGGCACTCTTTGCGTCTGGAGGAAAAGAGGTGTAACCTTTGCATACAGAAAGCATTCTTCACAGTTAGAGCTGTGAGAATGTGGAATAGACTCCCCCAGGATCTAGTTCTAGCTCGCTCAGGTAATTGTTTAAAAAAACATCTGGATGTATTCTTAAATGCACAGAATATTACTGGATATTGAGTTATTATAGGTATATTAAGCATCGGAGATTGTTGATCCAGGGAATATCCGATATCCTTATGGGATCAGGAAGGAATTTTTTCCCCTGTTGGAGCAAATTGAACAATACTTTATAGGGGTTTTTTTGCCTTCCTCTAGATGAAAAGGGGGTAGATGTGGGCATAGCGTTCTATTTAGGCTTTTCTTTTTGGTTTGTTTTTTCTCTGTATCTCTATAGGTTGAACTCAATGGACTTGTGTCTTTTTTCAACCTGACTATGTACCACGCTTGTGCCAACGAGGAGTGCCCGCCTTTTTGGGTCAGGTTCGTAGAACTGTACGTACATTACAGGAAGTTTCAGACGAGGAGTGCCCGTTTCTTCTTCCGGGTCACTGTGAGGTTTTTACTGCTGTCTGTATCCTCATTAGAAATATTTAATCTCACTTCCTGTCCTTGAGACAACAGGAACTGAGGGGAAATCTACCCCTAGGAAGGGAAATTCACTCCTGTAAGAGTGATCATGGGAAACAGGTGTCTCTACTGAAGCTTTATCACCAATCCTTGTTTCCACGACAACCCAAAATTGTCAAAATCCAATTGCCACAGGGACAGAAAGGAAGGGGAAATCTTCTGAACAGGGGCACATACAGCAAAACAAATGTTACAGGGGGTAAACCCTTCCCTATGCTATCCAAAACAAAAAACAAAAATTTGGCTGGGGTTACACTTAAAAAAATTTACCTGTTCCAACTTACAAATTCAACTTAAGAACAAACCTACAGGCCCTATCTTGTTCGTAACCAGGGGACTGCCGGTATATAGAGACCATACAGACAGATAGAATGATAGATACATCTTAAAAGACCGTTCAGGGCAAACTAGGCGCCAACCCACCAGTACTCACCATGCTGACCCGTTGTTGCAGCCAGCAACAACACCCGGTACCGCCAAGAACGGGAGGAGCATGTGACCTGCTGTGTGAGTGTGCAGGCCAGAGCACTGTCACTTGACAGAGACTTCACCACTGCCCCCATCATCCAACACCAGGCACCACTGGAAATTGTCCAGCTGGCTGTGACAGAAGGACATTGGAGGTCTGGCAAGGTGAGTATCAGTGACTCAGGAGCCCCCCTTGTAGGGACACTTTGCATGGGAAGATTGCCCCCCCCCCTTTTTATCCCCTGATAACAGAACAAAGAATCTTGGAAATTGGGTCACCGTGGACAGAACAGCAATAAAAACCTGATGGAGATTCAATCCCAAATCCCATCCCATGATCGGAAATGAGGGGAAATCTCCCCAATGGGAACAAAGACAGCAATAAAACCTGCATAGAAATTCTACCCTCCCCCACCACTGTAGGAAACCTTTAGGCCCAATTACCCCCTTTGACTTAAAATCATATCTTTATGCAGCTCTGCATGCCGAAATCATCTTATATTAAACATTTTTATTTTACTTATAATTTCTTTTCCCCACTTCCTGGTCAACTTTGGCACAAATTATGTAATGTGCCCAAGTGTTACATCCCAGGAAGGTTACATCAGCAAAGCATTGCTGGGACTGGGGAAGAAAAGAGAAATAAGGTATGCAAAGAATACAAAGCCGGCAATTATCTAGAAGTATCTGATTGTAGATTTGCATTACTAAACATTTCTAAAGGTGTGTTTGTTGTCATTTCGAAGATATGGGTAAAGTTCCTCTTTAAGGACACAGGTAGGAACAAAGTACAGCAATGGGGAAGGCCAGAGAGATCCACAAGGGCCAGAGACAAGAATGGAACCTGCCCAGAAGTGACATCACGGCAAAGTAGGCCTATGAGGCCACGTAAGCACACCATAAGCCAACAGAAGAATTCCCCAAAAAGCCCAGGTACATTTAGTCATCAGGAGAGGGTAAACGCCTTGGTCAGCTGCAGCTGGGTTAGGGATTTGAACATGAGCTGGTGAACATTCCTATGGAAATGAAGGAAAAAAAGAAGGGGAACAGTCAGCAGAGTAAATACTTTTTAGATCTAGTGACAGGTCCTCTAGGAGTAGAGGGGCTGATCTTTCCCCCTCCCGCCATCTGTATGCATCATAAAATTGTCAGGAAAAGTTGGTGGAATTGGGTTTTAATAAAACATTTTTTTTTTAAATCATACCTAAGCGTGTTCATGTATTAAAAACGTTTTTCTACAGTTTATTATATCTATATAGCATTACGCTATAACTGCTCACTAGATATGCAGACTCTGCCTGCCACCTACTAATTCTGCACAATATTATCTTTTGCTAATCCTCTTATCTGAACGCAAGTCTACCAGACAGACAGCGTCATTCACAAAAGGGTGAAGAGTTTGGAGAAGGCAGGAGAAGGAAACAATCTAGGACAACATAGCTGATTTGGGAAAATTCTCCAATTCAGCTCACTTTCCAAATCAGCAATGTTGTCCTAGATTGTTTCCTTCTCCTGCCTTCTCCTAACTCTTCACCCTTTTGTGAATAACCCTGGGGTCTGAAAATAACAGACTCACTGTAGTCTAGGTAAAACACTCACAATGCACCAGGGCTGTCATTTGACATGGGAGGCCTAGGCTATGGAACACATCAGAAAGCTAAGGGACAGATTATGGAGCCATTTTATAGCAACATTCTACTGTAAATAATAATGAGTTGATAATATTGCCTTGGGTCCTACTGATTCATAATAATTAAGGATGCATCGATATATCAGCCGCTGAAACATATCGGCCGAAAATGGCACTTTTGGCTAAATGCCATTTTCCCACCGATAGAGCAGTGCATCCCTGCTTTCTTTCCTCCCCGCTGGGCACTGCTCTCCGTCCCAGCAGGGTGGAGAGAAACAGTCGCAGGAGGCCAAGCGCTGCGAGTGGCCGGCATCTCTCCTCCCCACACCGCCTCCTGTAACAGATCAGAGGGGGCAGAGACAACCGGCTCTGTCACAGGAGGCTGAGCTCTCCTCCCCACTCCACTCCCTCAGCCTCCTGTGACAGCTGTCAGGATGGAGAGTGGGTACAAGCAGTCAGGGATCAGTGATTGCTGAGTGTTTGTAAATGATTGAGGACAGAGTATGGTTACTGTATGCTCAGGTTATGAATGAATGGGAAGTGATCTACATCCCCTCCTGTGCATTCATTATTTTGGATATAGTAAACAGACAATGTCCTCTTGTTATGAATGAACAGGAACACTCAGTATAGAGCAGTGGTGGCGAACCAATGGCACGCGAGGCCCTTTCTGCTGGCACGCGAGCCCAGGTTCAGGGACCACCAATTGAAATAGATCCGGCTGACCCGGTTCACCTTGGTACGCGATCCGGGCCAGTCACAATCAGGCAGCGGCGGCCAATAAACAGGCTGGTTAGACAGCTGCTTCCTCAATGTTTTAATTATTAATTTTTATTAGTAGTTCTGTGTGTGTGTAATGTGTGTGTTTTAATAAGTGCGTGTGTGTGTTTTATTGAGTGTATAAGTGTCCCATTCATACTGGGCGTTTTATCGATATCGCAAGAAGTCGCCATCCACTGCTTTTCAATGGAGCGGTTTTAATGTACTGCTTTATGTCGCCCGTCACTCGTGCAGGGCCCTTTTTCACCGCGAATGTTACACGATTTTTCAATTTTTGCATGCAGCCCGACGGTGAAGGTAACGCGATCGTCATTGGACCGTCTCCTGAACAGTCGCGCTATCCCTGCCGCACGGAAATCCACCCAGGTGAGTGTCGCTCAGTGTGAATGGGGCCTTAATGTTTGAATATGCGGGTTTCCCTATTTTGCCTAAGGCAGTGATGTTGAACGTTTCTTAAACCCGAGCGCCCAAACTGCAATACTAAACTTAACTCATTTTCAGCGCTGGCACTTTGAGATAAATAAATTGTCCCAGACACTAGAGAACAAACTTTCCTGTAGGGGCTCTTGCTGGCGGTGGCCATTTTGGGTAGGACAGACTGCACTGTAAGTAAATGGAAGCGATTTGTTGGACACTAGAGTACAAACTGTCCTGGACTGAGTCTCCAGCCGGCGGCGGCCATTTTGGCTTGGACAAAGACACCCTCAACATGGCTGTATAGAGAAGTGATTTTTTTTCTCCTCATGCGAGGACGACGTCGGCGGCGCTGAGAGGCTGAGCGGAGGAGCGTCGCGTCAGTGCTGTGGGCGGAGTTACAGGAGTCGTCAGCCAACTACATTAGACCCCAACTGGAGCTCCGCCCACAGAAGTGATGCGACGCTCCTCCAGCCTGCCCAGAGGACCCGAGCCACCACGGAAGGTAAAAAAAAAAAAAACACAAAAAAAACAGCGCAAGCTTCGGGGCATTTTGACAAGTACAAGTACTTGTCAAAATGCCCTGTATCGGGCCCGATTCCGATGCTAGCATCGGTATCGGGACATCCCTACCTCTAATAATAATAGTTACATAGTTAGTCAGGTTGAAAAAAGTAAACAATAACCCCAAAATATCCAAGTATTTGACAATAATACTGTTTCTACAGCCTTTAAAAACTGACTGGATTTCAATGTGTCCTACAGCCTTGCAGCATTGGTAGCCTCTATCTACCTACATCAGGGCACCTCAAATGATCAACAGTGGGGGACCGACTGCCAACTTCATTCTATAAAAATGCTGCCACCACTTATTAATGTAATATCATTCATAAAGACATGTAAAGGTCCGCCTCCAGGATGGCTAAAAAAATGAAATGTGCATTCCTGCACTATCCCCCCCAAGCATATACAGTGAGGGGAATTCATCAAAACTAGAGCAGACAAAATCTGGGAGCAGCTGTGCATGGCAACCAAAATGAAAGAGAGAAGCTGATTGGTTGCCATGCACAGCTTCTCCAGATTTTGTCTGCTCCAGTTTTGATAAATTCCCTTCAGTGTGTTTTGTCTAGGTGGGGGGGGGTGTAATAGAGAGTATTATTTACCTTAATCCATGGTCCCTTAGGCTTCCTTCCTGAAGGTTAAGGTAGCGATGATCAATCCCCCAAATCTGCCCAGCTTATAGATGTGATGACACAAAGGGTTTGCCCCCATTCCATGACAGGAGCACAGAAGACCAGAATTCTGGCTGCCCCAGAACCAAAGCTTAAGGTAAGCATTATTCTCTATTAGATCCCCTTAGACAAAGCGAGCATTCATTCCTAATTATGTGGCGGGTTGGTGGATGACACACATTACAATTATTTTGGGCCAACCAAAACATCACCTTCAATCCCTACTATGCCGACATCAAAACAAACAAATAGTTACCTACACCTTTAAAGAGCCTGCTGGCACCTACATGGGACTGAATATGTCCAATGCGGGTACAAGTAAAGCTACCTATATACATGAGATGGCGGTGCCATGCATGAGTAGTCACATTGCAGAATCACAAACAGTTGGGCACAACCTACTCTCATCACAATTTTTCCCCATCTATAAGTGGCCTCATCAGCATCTGCCGAAGCCGCTTATCTGCTCACATTGTCCCTCTCCGCAACAAGAACAATGACATGCGGCCGAGCCGAGCGGCCATTCTTGTGCGCAGGGGGGAATACAGGGGTCAGTCAGGTCCAAATACAGCCTCGCTAATGAGTGATGGCAATTAAATCATTAACAGAAAAAGCGTGCACAACCAAAATAGAATAAATACATGATACAGACAAATGAATTAAAAACCAATGGAGCCGATATAAGCAGAAATATGTAGTAAAGTGACATCGTCAGATAAGTCAAATTGGCCAAAAAGATGCCCAGCAATAGAACAATACTTATTGTGCATTCTGCCGATGCTGCCTAAAGCCGCTTCATTGATCCACCTTCCTCTAAAATGTGTTCCCAAACTGACACATCCTGGAGTGTCAACCTCCGGGTCCCCCGCAGTGCTCACTGGTTCCTCTAGCCGATCTCTATGTCCCCACCGGACACAGTGGCATTTGGCAGAGCGGACAATGGGAACAAATATTTCTGCAAAGACAGCATTCTGGCCAATTTCATTTTCCTGACAGAGTCACTCTAAACACACCAACTGGAAATATTAGAAGGGAAATGAAATATATTATCAAATAAGAAGCCGATTACAAAATAAAAGGACAAGAGGGAGCGACGGCCGCGCTGAATACTGGAATGTAAGTGCTAAAATCCTACAAATTACACGGATATTATACCTCTGTAGAGGACGTCCACACTTACGTGACGTAACTAGGCAGTTGCTGAGGAGACACCCATGCATGGGCATTCCCAGCTGGGACCCGCCGTACCCCCACTCCACCGCTCCCCTTTTAACAGTTTGACTCATGCCAACAGGAGCCTCTCGCTTCACTGCCCTCAGTACCATTCTCTACAACCTGGAAGTTCAGGGAGCAGATCTTTCTGGTCCCAGTGACCATGACAAAGGACCATAGGCAGGGCTTGAAAAATCCAGAGGACGGCGGAACCCGACGAGCAGCTTCCCGGCCGGCCGTAATTACACTGGCTGGGAGCTTTACATTCAAGTGATCGGGCGCCTCTAGAGACGCTCGATCGCTTGTATTAGCAGCTGTCACTGCCGGTCCCGTGATCCGCTGTGCCCGATGCAGCCGGGACCGGCACGGCTCTGTGACAGGAGATCAAAGGGAGTTCAGTATGCAGGAAGTGATGTAGATTACATCACTTCCTGCATTCAGTGTCACTCTCCAGCTACAGGAGCCGATGAAGCCGATCTCTGCTTCATCAGCTTCTCTGGGGGTCCCTAGGTGACATTAAGGGTCTTGGAGACCCTTGATGTCTCTATAAAGAGGACCTGTCATGTAAATTGGCTATCCCATAGGGGGCTTCTCAGCCTCCCATGTAATAGCAAAAAAGTTGTGTGTAAAAAAAAAAAAGAAGTAATACCCCCACATACACACGCAGACATGCGTCAGGTGCGCCTATGTGCAAAAACGGTGATTGCGCCTATTGTGCCGGACATGTTACATATCGCCGCAAACGTCGGAGAGCAATAATTTTAGAGCCATTAATTACTGATAACACTAAGGGCATGTTCACACCAAGCGCGTTCCAGGAGCAGAGCAGTTACAGACCGGATCAAAACTGCGTCCAATGTATTCCAATGGTATTTTGGGCTTTAGTTCACACCGCAGCGTTCAGTTCCAGAGCATGTAAAAAAAAAAACATGCCCTATTTTACCTGCTCTGGAACGCTTGCAAACGCATCAAAAACACATGCAAACACCCTGGAATGCACTGAAAGCCCAATATAAAACGAAAAAAAAAAGGCCCGGAACACATCAAAAACGCCGCAAAACCCACTGCACTGCGTGTGCAGAAACTCATGCAGATCTGCTCTGCATTCGGTGTGAACAAGCCCTAAACTGATGAGCGGTAAAAGCGTCTATGGGCATTGTAGTATTTTTTTGCGATTTCGCGGGCGCACGCAATTTTAAGGCTTGACATGTTTGGTGTCTATTTACCCGACGTGACCCCGACTTTTATGTTTTACGAAAAATATGGGTAAGAATAAATGTTTTATAACATAACGTAGGGAAACTGTGGTTTTTTTTTACATTTACGGTACTTTTTTCATTATATAGTTAAAAAAAATACAATCCCCCCCCCCTAGTGGTGATTATAAACCTCCAAAGGAAAGCTCTATCTGTTCCCAAAAAATTGAACATAAATGGCAAGGCTATAGTCGGGTCATGCTGACTGGTGACATTTTTGACTGACTGGTGAGACACTCTAAAATGTTTCAAGCCCTGACCATAGGTAACTGTTTGGGGATGGGGGTGATGCAAAGATACATTTCTTTACCTTAAAGTGACATTAAACCCTCAGATTTTTTAACATAAAACAATACTGCAATGTGTGCCTTACTGTAATCCATGGTTGTTTCCCTTCTCTTTGCTGCTCTTCCTTTTCAATCTGTATCTGTTCTCATGCTCTGCAGAACTTCCCTTTGCAGCAGACTGCCTTGTCTCAGGAATGGATACATGGTGTCTGTGTATCCGTTTGTATAGGCTTGTAACCTGAGCCAGCACTACAGGAAGAGGCACTCAGCTGCAAAGGGAAGTTCTCCCCAAGCATGAGAAGACATGAGGATTTAAAAGGAAGAGCAGCAAAGAGAAGGGAAACTACCATGGATTACAGTAAGGCACACATTACAGTATTGGTTTATGTTAAAAAATCTGAGGGTTTAATGTCACTTTAATGTAGAGAATTCTTTAGGGTAAAAAACACCTCGCATTTACTACCACCAACTCAAATACCAGGAGGCAGACCAATCACAATGACCGCATAAATATACAACAAAGACATGTAGAATAAAGGGGGGTGAGTACGGAATGCGTCACAACATATCCAGTACTGTAAATGACGGACTTAGGAACTAGAGACACACAAGTTGGGAGAAATTGTGTATAACGATTGCACATGTGCAGAGAGAATGCAAAATGACCGGGTAACAATAGAGATATACTGATAGGGAATACATTGGTGATGTCATAAAATCTGAGTGATAGGAATATGCAAACAGGACCAGTAAGGCTGGGTTCACACCTAGGCGTTTTTCCGCGCTTTCGTACTCGCGGAAAAAACGCTCAAACAGGGAAATGCCATTATTTTCAATGTGCATGGTTCCCATCTGGGCGGTTTTCCGCGAGTACGAACGTGCGGGGAAACCGCCCTACGCCCAAAGAAGTACATGTACTTCTTTGGGGCGTTTTGGTCGGGCGGTTCCATTGGGACACAGCCAAGTATCCCTCGGAAACGCGCGCTTCTTTTACCGCGAATCGCGGTTATAAAAAACGCGCGAAAAACGTGCATATTCAATCCGCCTAGGTGTGAACCCAGCCTAACTACGACGCGTATGGAAGTCTACAATATGGTAATGGAAATGTTAGTGATAAATAACGTATGTTACAATGTGGTAATGAAAAAAAAAAACAATGACAGCACATGAAGGTTACATGAGATAAACATGTCATATAATACACACACACACACACACACACATTATATATATAAATGTCAAAAAAGACAAAAACGCAGTATTGCAGTGTGCAATGATACCTTTTTTTATTGGACTAACAAAATATATAAAAGACAAGCTTTCGAGAGTGAACCTCTCTTCTTCAGGTCAGAAGCAATCAATTATATATTTTGTTAGTCCAATAAAAAAAGGTATCATTGCACACTGCAATACTGCGTTTTTGTCTTTTTTGACATCTTGTCTACTATTACTGGACTAATACGGCTTACTCATTTATATTGCAATATATATATAGCAAAAAAATATAGTGCAAAAAAAAATATGGTGATCAGGGCAATCAGGGGTGCCGTAACATTCCAAGAGCAATTAGCTAACCAATCGCTGGCCAGAATGAGCGAAGCTCGCTTTCACTATGATTCCTCACAGGCGGAGTGCATTTGGTATCACTCCGTCTGTGACCGGAGCCAGCGCTATAGAGGAAGCATCAGCTTATGTGGCTCTGCTCCCTCCGCTGCCGCCTCGCTTCCTCTAGCGCTGGTACTGCTGATTCTCTCCCGTTGCTCTCCAAGTTCCCCCTTATGCCACCACCGGCCCTGGGAATGGTCACAACTAGGTCTTATTTTCGGGGTAGGTTTTATATTTTAGCAATTCCCAAAAATAGTGCTAGGTCTTATTTTCGGGGTAGGTCTTAAGACAGGTGCATGCATGTACAGAGATATTGGGATAAGGAGACCAGTGAGGACTTGTTCACACATACTGCGGTGACCTGCGTTGTACAATTGTTTTTCTGTGCGTCCCATTTATACCACATAGTGTGATGACCAGAGCAATGCAATAGAATGCAAACATGCTGAAATTTATCGCAAGGCACCGAGAGGGGAATTTATCAAAATCTGGAGCAGTCGTGCTTAGAAACCAATCAGCTTTCTCAGTTTCATTTTCAAATCTTAACTCAACAAAGTGAAGAGAGAAGCTGATTGGTCGCCATGGGTGACTGCTCCAGTTTTGATAAATCCCTCCCTGTATGCGAGAGAGAGGTACGGGGGGAGAGAGAGAGAGAGGTACGGGGGGAGAGAGAGAGTCTGGCCACAGACAGGTGACACACACACACACACAACCCTGTACACAGACAGGTGACACACACACACACACAACCCTGTACACAGACAGGACACACACAACCCTGTACACAGACAGGGGACACACAACCCTGTACACAGACAGGGGACACACACGCACAGCCTTGTACACAGACAGGGGACACACACAGAAGCCGGTGTCTGGGTTGGGGGGCCACTACCGGTCATAGTGCTACCCCTCCCCCACACCTGGGGCCTCCAGTGTACCCCGGGCCCCGTCTCTTTCTTACCTCTTATGCGGAGGTGGCGGAGGGAGCGGGCGCGGATGCTGGCCGCCATGTTGCTCGGAGGGGAGACATTCACAACACCGGAAACCTCGTGTAATCCCGCGAGAAGACGGGGAAGGGCGGGGAGTGTGCGGGCTGCCCGGGAGGGAAGTGGTCTGGGCTCGGCTGACCGAAATGAATATTTACAGGAAGCTCTTCTCCTTCGTATGGTTGCAGAGGGAATGTGTCATGTGTGAAGCCCCGGAGGCCATGTTTGTGATGGGAAGGCCGCTGGGGTGGCTAGATGGACTCAGATTTAGTCTGATCTCGGACGACTTTCACCTTCACTGTCAGCACACGATATTCACCGACTGTGAATCATTAACGCCCAAATTTATTGTGGGCTTATTAACATTGTGTGCAGATTTATGGAAGCTGAGGGCAGGTCGCGGTTCTTAGAGAACCGAATCGGGCCTTATAGATCATGGGCCAGGCAGTCTAGCCCGGAGGGTGGTCGTGGTTTGCAAAGCAGCAGTGCACAGGGCAGCAGGCGGGCGCGCGTTCACGGCTCGGTGAATAGGTGTACGTTGTGATGCCGCGGCCGCCATATTTGTTGCGGGAAAGCCATTCGGTTACGCCACTATTTTATATGCAAGGTTATGTATTCGTTTCCTAAATCTCGGAGGAGTTCACCTACTCGGCCAGTCTGTTAAATTTATTAATGCAGTTGGATAGCAGCGCATCTAAATCACGGCAGACCTTTGACATTGCCCACAACAAAGATGGCGATATAGATTATTAGAAATTGGGGCTAGCTAGGTGGATGAGACCCCCCCTCCCCATAGTGGCAGAAATGTGGAACTGCTGTGCAGCCAAAATATTTGTGTCGGTTGTGGATGGAGTTTGGAAGAGATTCGACCTTTGTCAGGGTGTTATTGGGAAGATTTCTCTTCAATTTCTGGCCTGGAAAGCAAAGCGATGGGGAATTCCCCTATTAGACACTTCTACCTGGAATGCACTATGGACAGCCATACACTTTGGTCACTAAAGGGTGTGGCCACTGAGGGGTGTGGTCACTGAGGGGCGCTGTAAAGCTTTCTCGCACAGGGCGCCTAAAGGCCTAAGGCCGGCCCTGTATCCCCCATCCATGCTAAACAGTGTCAATGGGGGTCTCCTCCCTTCCCAACAGGCTATTGTATTGTGACAGCAGCCGGGGGTGGGCCGCTGTCAGAATACACAAATAATGGCCATCAACTTTCAGCCTATCTCCTTTGAGAAAAGTCAAACGAAGGGGTGCTGGCGCAGCCACATACTGGTTTAGGCCAAGTCCTGCTGACCAGTGTTTGGCCAGCTTTCCCCTCACAACTGTTATATTGTGGATTTCCCCTCTCTGTCTGCCTCTGTGACAACGTCCATCACCACAGAGTGACTCTCCACAGAGATAAGTACCTGGGAAAGGTTCTTATTCTTCCCCACTCTATTCACACTTTGGCAGTAGTTACACTATAAAGCAGAGGTGGGCAAACACTGGCCCTCCAGGTGTTTTGGAACTACAAGTCCCATAAAGCATTTCAAGATTCTCTCAGCCACAAGCATGACTTCCAGAGACAGATGCGTCATGGGATTTGTAGTTTCTGGAGGGCAGGAGTCTTCCCACCCCTGCTATAAAGTGTATCTAAGGGCCCATTTACACCAGATCTGTTGGGGTTGCGCTTGACATTTTTTCCAGTGCCGCCACAGGACAGGGCGATTTGCTTTGTCACTGATGGGCACCATTTACACCATCACATTGCGGTGAAACGCGGTGGTGTGCTGTGAAAAAAAAAAATATGTCATGCCGTACTTTTTTTCAGCACAGCAGGATGCGATGCAGAGCAACCACTTCACAACCCATTGTGCCCGTAGAACTGAATGAAACACGTGACTAGGGATATACCGATACTGGGATTCCCTCTGACTGGCAGTGCCACGAAGGGTGGATGGAGCCGGCTTACCGGCCATTCAGGAGCCGGGCGGCGGGTCATGACTCATCTCCTGGCTTCCTGATTGGCTAGGAAGCCTGCTTCACATGTTGCTAGGCAGCCTGGCTCCCTGACCAATCAGAAAGCCGTTTGGCACATCATGACACAACGCCTGGGTTCCAAATTGGTCAGGAAGCCAGGCTGCCTAGCATCAAGTGAAGCCAGCTTATTAGCCCATCAGGAAGCCGGGAGGCAGTCATGACATGCCGCCCGGATTCCTGATTGGTCAGGCTGCCTCGGAATGTGAAGCCGGTGTTCTTTAGCTAGTACACTGGCTTCCTAGCAGGTCATGGCTCAGCTTCCTGATAAGCCGGTTTTGGTACTGTGAGTACCGGAAAAAAATATCGGTACTTGTACTCGATGCCGAAAAACCGGTATCAGTGCATCCCTAGTTGTGACATTTCAATAAAGTTCTAAAAAAAACAAAACAGTGCGATGTGCCGGGATCAGCACTGTGTCAGGCACTGCACACCTGCCGCTGTGCGTTTTGCTTAGCAGCTGCTGTGAATTGTCCCTACACTCTCATGGAAATAGAAATTAGGGATAGTCCACCTTCACCCATGCAGTGTCCCCAGTACAGGTAAAAGAAGCTTCTATTCTGTGTCATACCTGTAGGCCGTGTATGGCCTTTCCAAGGCTGGTCAGAAAAACTCCTAGTGTGAGGGACCCTCCGACTGTGACAGACTGAGAGAGAGCAGACTGCGCGGGTTATGAACAAGGCCAGGAGCTCTATCATGTGACGCAGGCGGCACCAACAATCAGCCCATCCAACCATTAAAACCGAACATGGTGGATCCCTCACACTAGAGTTGTTCAGGCCGGCTAAGGACAAGCTGCAGACGGCATGAAAAAGAAGCTTCATTTTCCAGAAATGAGCTGTGCTTTTCTTAAAGGATAACTCCATATTTCACACTACAATTATCAGGGTGTAACATGAAACATGGCCACGTCCCCCCTACTTACCTGAATTGCCAGGTCTGCCCCTCCAGCGGCATCATCCTTTCACAGATCCATCCACGGTAGAGGGACTCGAACTTCTCAGTGGAGTACAAGTGATATCACCACACTTGTACTCCATTGAGAACTATGTGGGAATTTATCAGAACCCAGAGCAGTTGCCCATAGAAACCGGCTTATCAGTGTATTTTACCCTAAAAATGCTGGTTTGATAAACATTTGCGCAAATATCGTGGCCATACAGAGTTATAAGGCCCGAGGCAGAAGAGGCCGTGTATATATGTGTATTCAGCTTTAATAAACTGCAAGTCCCCCTGTGTACACTGTTCATGCAACGCATTAAAAACGTGCGCCGCGCTTGTGGTGCCATTACTTGTTAATGGCACCCCAAATGCGGCTGAAAATGCTGCATGAGCTTCTTTGCAGGGTTTGTCGTCGAATGACCTAACTAATTATTCGGGGGCTCGCCTTGATTCTTATTTAGTGAAATTTGTAGGTAGCCAATAAACGTATTTGGATAAAAATAACAAAAACCTGTTTCCATACAACCCTCCAGTAGTTCTGTAGTTTGGTATATTCAACATACTGTAAGTCTCTCTATTTGTCTGTTATTTCCCCATTCACACCGTCGCATTCTCTGAACACACGTTGCAATTGTACATATCCACATTTGTTCTTTTCCCGCTGTTGCCGCACGTCGTCCATTGATTTTAATGGGTGCCGTATGCGTGACAAAGACGAGAAAGTAGCTCATGCAGCAGATTCTGCTACAGGCGCACCGCTTTTCTTCACACATCTGTGTGCGTTTAATGCGCGCCAATGCCGACGTTCTGTCGAAAGGTGCAACTCGTCAAGATCTCCAACTGGTGACGTCACGTCCAGTGACTTGCCAGTAGGAAATTGAGACCACATGGCACTATTGCACGCGCGCCAGCTGTGCCAGTGTAAGAATCCTTATGAAATTCTCAAACTTCCCTCACTGCGCCTCCGCGGCTTCACAATCCCCGCCGAGTTCTCCAACCCCGTCAGTGCCCATGCTTAGCCACCCAACAGTGGAATAAATGAATAACATGTAATCTATTAGCAGAAGATACTGATTGGCTGCCCTTGCCTTGGAATGATTGGCTGATAGCTCATATTCCTAGCGTTGGGTGGCCGCGCAGGCGTACCTGGTTAATAATTTATCCCTGGTTGGCCCATGGGGATCCTGTAAAACCGGCCCTGCAGTGGTGAAACTACTAATCCCATGATGCATCTGCCTCTAGAAGTCATGCCTGTGGCTTGGAGAATCTTGCAGTGCAGGATTTGTAGTCCAACAACAGCTACAAGGCCAGAGTTTGCACACCCCTACTGTTAACAATTGTGGTAGCCGGAGCAAATATAGAATCTTCCGGGTCCAGTGTACTCCTAGAATGAGATCCTAATAGGTTGGACTTGATGGACTAATGTCTTTATTCAACCTCAAATACTATGTAACTATGTAACTATGTAACTTATGGCGCTGTGCTGAGTGATTTCCCCTCTGATGTAAAAAAAAAAAATCAGGTAGACGATCGCTCGGGACAGCGGCCATTCAGCAAATGCCTAGTATTTTTACCAATGAATACAAGGCATCCTCTGATTGGATGAGAGGCACAGCAGCATGCAGGACCCAGAAGATCGCTGTAAAGCACCGTAGTTGCTTCGGCTAATTCAGTGCTTTAACCACTTACTCACCGGGGTGTTACACCCCCTTCCAGGCCCGGCCATTTTTTAGTATTCAGCGCTGCGGTACTTTGATTGACCTTTATTCCGTCATGCAGCGCTGCACTGAAATAAATTTTATACCATTTTTGGGGACAGATAGGGCTTTCTTTTGGTGGTATTTAATTACCACTACGGGTTTTATTATTTACTATATAGCAAAAAAGTACCCTAAATTTTGTTAAAAAAAACTGTTTCCCTATTAAATCCTATGAAACATTTGTTATCACCCCAATTTTTGGGTAAAAGATAAAAGACGGGGTCACATCGGGTAAATAGGCACCAAACATGTCAAGCTTTAAAATTGCGCGCGCCCACGAAATCGCAGAAAACGACCGCAACCAAAATTGACCATAGGCGACGCTTTAAAAGCTTTTACCGCTCATCAGTTTAGTGCTATCAGTGATTGAGGGGCCTACAATTATTGCTCCCATTCCGACGTTCGCGGTGATATGCAACATGTGCGGCGCAATCGCCGTTTTCGCACATAGGCGCACACGATGCATGTGTATGTGAGGGGCGGGAGACTTTAAAAAAATGTTTGTGTTATTTTTTTGTGACTTTTTTTTTTTAGGTTCTTTATTTTTTTATGCTTGAATTTTTTTTTTACACAACTTTATTGCTATCACATAGGGGGATAAGAAATCCCCCTATGTGCTAGCCAATTCACATGACTCTTTATGGAGACATCAGGGGTCTCTAAGACCCCTAATGTCACCTAGGGACCCCCAGAGAAGCTGATGAAGCAGAGATCTTCTTGCATTCGGGGACCGAGAAGAGATCAAAGGAAGATCGTGTACTGAACTCCATTTGATCTCCACTGACAGCGTCACCGTGCCGGGCCCAGCCGCACCGGGCACAGCGGATCTCGGGACCGGCGGCGACGGAGGTACAGGGGGGCGCACACCTACAGCTACTGCAAGTGATCGGGCGTCTCTAGAGACACCCGATCGCTGGCTGTTTACATTGCTAACAGTTCCCCACTCAGGTGAGCACCACGCACGAGCAGGGGGGAAGGGCAGGACGTCTTAAGACGCTCTCCCGCTCCTACAAGACTCCCGTCCGGTCGTTCAGGAACAGCCATGGACGGGAGGTGGTTAAAGAGTACCAGTGGGCCGATCCGGTATAAAGTATGTATACTTACATTGGGGGAATTTATCAAAACTGCAGCAGACAAAACCAGGAGCAGCTGTGCATGGCAACCAATCAGCTTCACTCTTTCACTTTCAAATCTTAACTGAAGAGAGTAGCTGATTGGTTGCCATGCACAGCTGCTCCAGTTTTTATCTGCACCAGTTTTTATCTGCTCCAGTTTTGATAAATTCCCCCAATGTGTTAAGCTGGTGCATTGTAACTCTACAGTATACAGTTGTTTGAAATAGTCCCTGAGCTTCTTTTGTCACGCTGATCAGCTTGTTTTGCTCCATAGACTTTAATGGAAATGCGTTGATCAATGCGTTTTTGCACAATTCCGCGCGTTTCAGCATCTGAGCCTGCTCCTCAATTGGACAAAACGTAAAACGCGCTGACATATGAGCAGAAAGCACCTGTAATACGTGTTGAAATGTGCATAAAAAAGCTAAACCGCGCTAAAAAAAACCTGCGTGAAAGTAGCACTGAAACGCTGTCGCTCTGGTGTGAATGAGGCCTGAGATATGTTTTATTACTTAATAGTCCAGAAATCCCATTATGATTATTATTGGTGTGTTTTACAGCAAAGGACATACCGGTGACGCACAGCTGACCCCTAGCGGGGACTATGTGCCATTTGTTTACACACTGACACACCAGCAGATAGTGATCATGTCCCCTTCTTCCTGGAATATACAGGTGGAACGACTGGAGAGATGCACAGAATAAAGTCAGCGTTATGTGATACATAAAGGTCAAAAGAGGCCGAAGGTGCAAAGCTGCAGCTATAATATGCAAACATGGAGGACTGAGGTGGAGAACGGCTCATACAATTCAATAGATGTTTTGTTTTATGGCTGAGAAAGCATTTTTGTAGCATGTGTTTACTGTAATTAGGAAGGACACTGCAGGGCATGAGACCCTGGGAGTGTGGCCAATAGAGTGAGTATCACTTTACAGCTCCCCGCTTGTAGGGTCACACCTTTCTCTGTATGCTTTGTTGTACACTAAATAGGGATCGGAGGTACAATAAAGAGAGACAAGTTTTGCACTTAGTACTTGACATAATTAAATAGAATGAACCTACTTTCTGTATACATTGCATAATGTGGTCCTTGTATCCATAGTGGGAGCAAAAATAAAGTGGCCAATAAACCATTGAGGTGACAGTACAATCCCATTGTTGATGTCGGTGTGCGTAAAAGTAAACCCCACCGTTGGTGTCAGTGGGTGTGAAGGTAATCCGTATTGCGGGTGTAAAATTACAACCAAAAAATCATCATTGGTGTCTATGAGAGCAAGAATACAACCCCGTTGCT
Organism: Nanorana parkeri; assembly: GCF_000935625.1. NCBI lineage: Eukaryota > Metazoa > Chordata > Amphibia > Anura > Dicroglossidae > Nanorana > Nanorana parkeri. The sequence continues at coordinate 282,313 of NW_017306424.1, read as the reverse complement.
GATGTCACTGGGCGTAAAAGTAAACCACACCATTGGTGTCAGTGGGCATAAAAAAAGGTTCCATTGTTGGTTTAAGTGGGCATAAAATGGAAACCCATCATTCATTTCTATTTTAAAAAACCATCGGTGTACATGGGAACAACAATACAACTCAATTGTTCATGTCAGTGGGCGTATAAATGAACCCCACTGTTGGTGTCAGTGAGTGTAAAATTAAAGCCCATTGCTGGTGTCAGGGGGTGTAAAAAAAAAAGGTTCCATTGTTGGTTCCAGTGGGCATAAGTTTTAAACCCATCGTTCATTTCCATGGGCATAACAAAAGTCATTGGTGTCCTTGGGAGTAACAATACAGCATAATGTCCGTATGAAACAATACAGCATAATGTCCGTATGAAACAATACAGCATAATGTCCGTATGAAACAATACAAAATGATGTCAGTGAGTGTAGAAGTACAACAGCAAAAAGTTTCCCAGCACACTCACCAGACAGCCTGCAAAAAACACTAAATACTAAGGTTAAAAACAGAGGACTTAGAACATGTGGAAGCCGCACTGCCTCGTCAAGGCCCCTCTGTGTAGTGCGGTCCTAACTCTAATCTACGAGAGCCTCCATCTTGGAGCATATGTAGCAAAGGATGAATTGGGTGCAGGTTCGCCAGGAGGCAGCCCAAACTCCCTAAAAAAACTTTTTGCTGTTGTACTGTATAAAGGTCTTCCATGTGCACCTTGCTTTATAGCTGATTATAAATTGATGAGTGCGTTTTGCCATTCATCTTGCTTGTTGGATGGGTGTGGGGACACACTGGGGGCTTCAGCTGCCGCTGTGATGTGCGGGGTTCCCTTTAAGGAGGGTGGGCTGCCTCCTGGTGTTGCCTGCTCCCAATTCATCCTTTGCTATATATGTTCCAAAATGGAGGCTCTCATAAATTAAAGTTAGGACTGCACTACACAGAGGTGTTTTGACGAGGCAGTGCAGCTTCCACATATTTTGCAGAAGATGTGCAACTAAAACCTCTGTTTTTAACCTTAGTAGTTAGATAAGTTGTTTGTTTTTTTGCATGCTGGCTAGTGAGTGTTCTGGGAAACGTTTTGCTGCTGTACTGTATAAAGCCCTTCCATGTGCACCTTGCTTTAAAACTGGTTATGAATTGATGAGTGCATTTGCCATTCGTTTTGCTGGGCGTAGAAGTAAACCCCACCATTGGTGTCTTACTCCGGTTATTGTGGTCCCCATTAATGATTTTAAAATTGCAATTAGGTCCCCTCTTAAGCGCCTCTTTTCTAAGGAGAACAAGTTTAAAGGACAATTAATCCCCTGGGTTTTTTTGCATATATCTATTGCTAGCAAGTAGTAGATATATGCAAAAAAAAATTTTTTTTAAAGTTACCGAGTTTAAACCTTACCCGTGTCTCCACCTGCGCGCTCCCATCCGAAGATCTAAAGATTCTCTGGTGGCCGCAAAGGATCATGGGGCGGGTGCATGCACAGTCCAGATCTTCAACCAAGAGAAGAGACACTAAGTCAATGCAGGCAGTCCGGCAGCGTGCACCCGCACAGGCACCGTGGGACCCGAGGAGACAGCGCTGGATCAGAGACCGGCACCAGCGCTGGAGGGACGACTGGAAAGAAGATGATGATCGGATCAAGAGGCATTATTTAAGGTAAGTCCTTAAAGCAGCACGGGGGGTGTGGGGATTTAGACTTTGATGTCACTTTTAATCTCTGGAGGCGATCTTCATAACTCAGGCCTTCCGTCCCCTTTAATAATTTTGCAGCCCTTCTCTGAACTCTCTTTGATTTGATTGTCTTGTGGCCACCCTCTGTGGAACAGCCATTTTATAGAAGTCAGACTGCAAGGGCTTGGTATACCCCCTTCCTCTTCAGCGTAGAAGAATATTGAATGGCAGCTTTATTCTCACATGACAATCGCATATATACTCTGATAAGTGCAGTCATTCACAGCTCAGAAGGGGAAAGTGTGACAGATGATGTCTTGTGTGTGTGTGTGGGCATGCATTATCTTTATCATGCAGCTGTATGTTATGGGTGACTTTCCGTAGTCTTTTCTTCCTGATGGCTTCCTTCAGCTTTCCAAGTGTACCAATGTTGCTTTCACTATAAAAACAATATGTGATCAACGGCAGTAAATAAATGCAAATAAGAGCTACTAGGCACTCATGATAAATAAAAAATATCTAAAACAAGTATAACAATCATGTGCCGAGCTGAATAAATATATACAATTCAGAGAAATATGTGATATAACAATAAGATATAGAAGTATATGCTTTAAAAAATATAGTCAAAAGAGCACATCAAAACATGAACAGATGAGAACAGAGTGATAAAAACAAAGTCCAATGTGCAACAATGATAATCGTGCAAACAAATGCAGGGGATAGTCCACCACTAGATAGATCCAAACTTCCAAGTAAGCAGTTGCCACAGAATCCTGACAGACCTTCACCTCCACCCAGTGAATGCAGACATTGGAACGGTGCTCACCTGGGGAGATAGACCCACAGAACTAGGTCTCAAAGCGCGTTTCCCTTCTTAATAGGGGAGGGGAGGGAAGCCCGTATGAATGAAGACCAGATAACCTCCTCAACTCGCAAATAACATCATCATTTCAAAGGGAGAGAAAATATAAGAGGACACAGTGCAAATGTATAGTATATAGTCCGCACTATGTCCTCGTTATATTTTCTCTCCCTTTTGAAATGATGATGTCATTTGCAGCTGAGGAAGTTATCTGGTCTTCATTCATACTGGTTTCCCTCCCTATTAAGAAGGGAATGCGCTTTGAGGCCTAGTTCTGTGGGTCTCTCCCCAGGTGAGCACCGTTCCAATTTTTGCATTCACTGGGTGGAGGTGAAGGTCTGTCAGGATTCTGTGGCAACTGCTTACTTGGAAGTTTGGATCTATCTAGTGGTAGACTATCCCCTGCATTTGTTTGCACGATTATAATTGATGCACATTGGACTTTGTTTTTATCACTCTGTTCTCATCTGTTCATGTTTTGATGTGCTCTTTTGACTATATTTTTTAAAGCATATACTTCTATATCTTATTGTTATATCACATATTTCACTGAATTGTATATATTTATTCAGCTCGGCACATGATTGTTATACAATGTTGCTTTCACTGTTGACTGTTGCACCTTTATCCAAAAAGTCCATGAGAATGATACCTTGGTCATCCCAGGAAACGGTTGCCATGATTTTACAGATATGTGCTAGCCTGGAAGATTTACATTTCTCTGGATGAGGAGAATTTGAATGGAACCATTTAATGCCTTGTCACCAGTTTCAATCTCTCAATAATTGTAGGGCTATCAATCACTGATAACACTAAACTGATGAGCGGTAAAAGCTTTTAAAGCGTCGCCTATGGTAAATTTTGGGCATGGTAATTTTTTGCGATTTCGCGGGTGCGCGCAATTTTAAAGCATGACATGTTTGGTGTCTATTTACCCGACGTGACCCCGCTTTTTATATTTTACCAAAAATATGGGTAATAAATGGGTGTGGTTACTGGGGGTGTGGCCACGAGGGGCGCTGTAAAGCTTTCTCGCACAGGGCGCCTAAAGGCCTAAGGCCGGCCCTGTCAATCTCTCCCTTCTGTACCCAGCGCCTAAACTTGCTCACGTCAATTAGTGCATCACAATACACAATCTTCAGGCGTGTGTGGATCCCAACAGCTGGGCAACCCTCTTTCATCAAAAACTCAGTTACTGTTTGTTGTTCCAACCTCTCTTCCATGATTACAATATGATTTAAATAACAGATGCACACAATGACTGAGTTAGACCATATGTATGACATACAGTATATCAGGGATTTTATTATACGTTCACATGAACAGCAGGCATTACTTTTTGATACCCCCACATATGTATTATATTATATATATATTATATTAGGGGGGTGGGTAAGGTTAGTTACACTTTAATTTGATTCTAGAATAATCTTATCAGTGTGTTTTAAAATGTTTCTATGTATAGTTTGTAATTACATATGTACCTTCCGGCAACCATATGTGCTTATCACATAAGTAGGCTCTGTTTCCTGGTTGTGTCTTGCTGATCCTCTTATCTCACTTTAGGTCATATGGTGGAACAGGTTTTTTTTAGGCCTGATGCATACTAGCCAGCTGTGTTTAAGCACAAGAGAAGTTATATGGTAGTACACTATGAGAATATCGGCCGGTTCTTGATAAACTGGCCAAAATTTGCCCGTTGGTGCCCCTGTTGGCACCCTTCGGTCCAGCATCCCTTGATCAGGATCAGATCGAAGGAGCAGGCTTGAAATCTTCGGGTGAACGGAGTTCAGGATCAGATAGAAGAAGCAATCGGCTGCCAGCTCCATTCAGGTAATCTGTTGGTTCCACTGTCAGAATACAATGCAAACCATGGAGGATTACTCCATCCACGCTCAGAAGCATTCGCGGAGGTATCTGTTATATTTTCTTCGTTCAGCCCTCAGGTTGAACAAAAAAGATATAACGGTGTATACCTAACCTGAAGTGACGTTAAACCCCCCCAAATGCTGCTGTAAAGACTTACCTTAGGTGATTCCTATTAATCCGAACATCTTCTTCGTTCCAGTAGTTTTCAGTAGTCCCTCCAGCACTGGTGCCGGTCTCTGATCCAGCACAGGCTGCTGTTTCTTCCTGTCCTTCCGTATCCCATGCAGTCTGTGTGGCGTGCATGCTCCCGGCTGCTTTCTTTTACTTCCACTGTGTCTCTCCTCTTCTTCCCGCCGGTGATATCGACTGCACATGCACCTGCACACACTTCCTCCTGCACAGCTGTCAGGAAGCTGGATTCTACAGCCAGGAGCGAGTGGCGCAGACACAATAGGTTTTTAGCTCTTTGACAACTTTTTTCCTTTTTTAAAATGTTTTTGCATACATCTACTGCTTGCTAGCAGTAGTTATATGAAAAAAAAAATAGAATTTAATGTCACTTTAAGTATAAACCACTTTATGTTTCCCAGATCATTTTTTTCTGTGTTTAGTTGTTGCTGGGCATAGTCACGTTTACATTATGCGTTTAGCTGTGTAAAACCAGGCTAAAAAAGACCTGGAACGCAGAAAATCCTAGTTTGGGAAAACACTTCTAGACAGAATGCACCTAGACGCTACTGGACGTCTAGGTGTGCATCAAAGCATAGAAAAGCATCACATGAGTTCAATTGCATTTAGAAATGAGCTCCAAACCCACCAGAACCTGTTCTTTTAAAATAGTTATGAATGTCCAAAACACTTTAACGTGACAATAAGATCCCAGGCATAGCCAATCTGTATTTCCACTTTTTTAGTCAAATCGGGATAACACCTATTTTATATTTGTTACATGTCCCCATTGACATCGCATAAGATTAAAAAAAAAAAAAAAAATGCTTCTTGCAGTTTAAATTGCTTTTACTTGGGTTAGGGTTTCTTGAAATTTCTACTTGGCTTCTACTTCTTTGTAATTTTAGTAGGGGTTGTGAAAGGTTTGCAACATGTTAATGAAGTTAACGAGAGAAACACAATCCTCAAATTTCAGTCTTCAGTCATTCACGGTTAAAGTGCTGAGAAAAACCTGTATTCATCCATGTTGCCTACTGGAACAAGACATCTAAAAAGGTACAAAATATTTAGGTTAAGTTTTAGAATAGAACATTTTTTTATTGTACAAGGCAATATGGAAAAAAGGGTGAGGTACAGATTAGGAAATCCTTAAACCATAGTTGATACTTTAGACTAGGTCTTTATCTCTTCTGAATCTCTTAAAGTCTCTCTTGGTATCTTCGAAGCAGACTGCGCTGGCTGGACTCTGCCTCCTTGGCAATTGAAGTTCAACTGGTACCTCAATCTTTATATTCCAAAGCAGGACAAAATGGAAAGGTTCCTGTGTATAGTTCCCACTCAACCAGTCACTCACCACATCTCCATATGTGGCGGACAGTTGCAGCTTGTTTCCTCTAGGCCCTACACTATTTACCCCAGCAACTACCATCGTCGGGTATACCTCACAGGTGGGGAGATCTTGTCATCCTTCCTTCCCTAGGCCTTAAGTCTGGGAGTAGAGACAGATCTGCTTATGGTGGTGTCATGGAAACCCAAACTCAGGAGTTTCAATAACGTTGACTGTTGAGGCCATATTAAAAAGTAAATGTATTTATTTTACATGCATTACATGGACAGCAAAACAGAGTATTGGAATCTGCATTGCTCTGTCTGGCTATGGTCCTAATACAATATATATATAGGGTCTGAGTTGGGTGGGAACCTGGCTATCTATGTCCTTTGAAGTGTAAATCTTTTTTCTGATGATACCTGCAGAGGAGACGAACACGAGTTGTTTACAATTCTTCTAAAACAATAGCTATTGTGCGCACGAACCAATCTCATTGTAAATAGTTTTGAAGAGGCATTCTTGGGTGGACATAAGATACATCCAGGATGTTAGGCAATACTTGATTGAACCAAATATGTTATAAATAAAATGGCTGTTCCAATTTCCCCCACAGTGCATTCTGGGACCACAGCCCATGAGCAGGGCCGGATTTCCCATAAGGCCAACCAAGGCCCGGCCTAGGGGCAGCAGGGAGTAAAGGGGCAGCAGGCAGCTTCCACTCGCTTAAGTTTTATTTTTAGGGCTTTTTGCCCACTTTTAATGATTCAAAAGTCAAAAAAATTCCACACTGGTTTTCCCTCACAGGGGTTTTCCCAACATATCATACACAGTACTGGCACGAAAACACAGATTAGGCTTGGCTTTTACCTTCAGCATCTGGCCGTTTGGACCCTCTGGTCCTCTAGCTTTGTCTGTTTTCTCAGACTAGTCACAACTGTTTCTCTCACAGTCACACAGGCTGGTCCTCACCACACCGGTGTATTGCCACACAGACTGGTTCAAGGGTGGGGCACTCCAGACCCCTACACAGAGACCTCCTTTGTCTCCCAGGTGGAACACTGAATATTAAACAGCATTCTCTTCATAAGGGCTGTGCACAGGTGCACAACCACTCGGTGCTGGTCACCACTAAGGTCCGGACCCAGGAATGGAGATTTCATCCCTCCCAATGCTCTTTGAAATCTCCCAGTTCCAGGAACCCAAGCCAAAACCGGATAACCTGGGAAGAACTGCAAAGCAGCTGAATGGAATGGCATGGGAGGGAAAAAGATGTAAGTATGAACTGCTGGTTGGACCACCATTAAAGTGAACCAGAATATTTCCCTGCATGGTCAAAGCACATGTTCACTGTAAAGCATTTCTAAACTCAAAAGCAAAAATATGATATATTGTAACGTACCAATTCCTACATGTGGTGGCTGCATTCGTTTCTTTTTAGCCTTTTTTCCTTTATTTTCCCCTGGTGATCCAGCCAGTAAGTTTGTTATTTTTTCAACTTCCTTTAACAAGCTGTCCAGCAAAATTGTCAGATTGAGGGTTGAGCCAAACCATTTAACACTGACAGGGGTGCATACAATGGTCACCTTTTTTAAGTTATGTAAAATCTTTATCCCAAAAGGAATTTTTTTTTACTGTAAGTAGAGTTCAGATTTCATTTGTTAGTCAAATCCATCTAAATCTTCTAATCCATCTAACACCACAGTCCCCACAAAGTGACAATACTGCTGTCTAGGGGTGGCTCCATTGCTCCTCCATAGAGTGGAGTCACCCTAAGACCGGAAGTGTATTACTGGCCGTATCATCACCAGGTAAAAATAAAGAGAAAAAAGCCTAAAAAAAAGAAAACTAATGCAGCTACCACATCTAAGGACTGGTAAACTGCAATATATTAAATGTTTTTGGGTTTAGATATACTTTAAGCATAATCATTCATTGTAATATTAATAATTTTTCTGGATTTTTAAAAAAATTGGAAGACAGACATAAAACGGCAAATTTAGAAGTTCAGTCACATCTATTTATTAATCATTCTCTATTCATACACATGAGCTGAAAACACCATAGCTACGGCAACACTTTGAAAGCAAAATGCCTATTTACAATAACCCTGATATAAACATATTGAGGGGGAATTAATTCAAACTGGAGCAGACAAAATCTGGAGCAGCTGTGCGTGGCAACCAATCAGCTTCTCCCTTTCATTTTGAAATCATAACTGAACAAACTGAAGAGAGAAACGTATTGGTTGCCATGGGCAACTGCTCCAGTTTTGATAAATTACCCCCGTTGTCTTACAATGCATGTTATTTTTTTCAATTATTAACAAACTAATGGCACATTTATTTTGTTCTTAGCATGTAAATAAAAAATGGCAATTTAGTATTACAGCTTATCTCAGGATTTAAAGATAAAAGAATTCCAATACATACATCGATAGTTCACAATGTAAAAGAAAGGCAGTGAGAGCAAACATTTTCCACAGATAGTAGAAGAAGGCAGTGGAATAACTCCTGGGGCCACATACAGTAAAACAGTTAAAGCTGAAGTGTACACAAAGCTAAATGTTAGATATTTATCTTCATACAGTAAATTGTGTGCTTTATCTTTAATCTGCAAGGCCGGTTTTATCAGCTCTTGTCCTCTATTCACATGCGTTGCCTGTCATTATCTTACAGCTCTTGGCCATTTTATTCAGTAGCAACCTGAAACCAGGCCTAGATTTATACTTTCTGCCTCTTAAAGCAAAAGTATCAACACAACGTAAACACCATTTTTTAATCCTGCATTGGAACAAATGCATGCAGCACTTGGTCACATTCAGATCCGTGCTGTGGTTGTGCAAAGAACATTGTTATTTCTCTTTATGCTGACTGTAGCTGAGGCCCAATTTCTTGGTGTTACTATGGGGGATCACATTTACTAATTGTGTCACATTATTGGGTCACATTTACTAATGTCCTCCTGTGACCCAAAGTCAGCATATAGTGGGCTACTGCCCGCTATATGCTGATAGCACAAAGCCATGCAGCCAGGAAAGATCCCAATTAGGGATGCGCCGATACTGGTATCGGTATCGGTGCCAATATCGAGTATTTGGGTGAGTACTCCTACTCGCCCAAATGCTTCAATACAGGAGATTTCCTCTTACCGGCAGTGCCGCGAGGGTAATGACTGGCCGCCCGGCTTCTTGATTGGCTAGGAAGCCGGTGCTCCATGCTGTTTGGCTGGCTCAATGCTGAATGGCCAGGAAGCCGACTTCAACATCGAGCCAGCCAAACAGCATGGAGCTGGCTTCCCAGCTAATCAGGAAGCCGGGCGGTGGGTAATGACCCACCTTCCTGATTGTCCGGGAAGTCGGATTGATGCTGATTGGCCGGGAAGCTAGCTTCCCGGCCAATCAGTCACAGAGCAAAGTCACAGAGCAAAGACAGCCCAACCCTCAGTAGGATAGCTGCTTTCCTACTGAAAGTTGGGCTCTCTTTGCTCGGCACCTGGAATTTCAGAGGTGGGGGATTTTCACACAGGCTCGGAGCAGTGACAGCTCTCTACAATGACTACATTAATCTAGATAGTAAAAATGTTCTACATGGTGAAAAAATTTATATAAATTGCCCTGCCCACTAACATATTTCTAATTATGTCCAGCATTCAGACAGCCCTGGCATACAGCATACCCAGGTTCCTGACCTTTGATACAGTTATGTTGTACACATTGGTCCAGGACCCACCCCCAGCCTGCTTATTGGACAATAAGGGAACAGGAGCACACTGATGTGCTCCCTCCTGTAAACAAGCTCACAGTTTTAGACTGACTGCAATGAAGTCTCTGAATCACTTTGTATATATGTATCATATGTATCTAAAGATGAATGACTATATTTTCCCTTGAGGTGCCATTTTTATTTAAAATGGTCACAGAGCAGAACTCCATTCAATTAAAAAAAACTTTACTTGTATGCACCCATACCTCTATCACGTAAAAATTCTAAAATGTACATGTTATTTCTCTTCTATGACGTGTCATAACGTGTCATAACTGAATAGATCTGAATCAGGAACAAAAACCTCCTCTGATTCAGAGGGATTCCTCCCTAAAGTTCTCCTGTTGATGTAGCTATGTTGATTTTGAAATGTAGAAGACTATTGCAAGCGATCATCTATCATGTTATAACATTCTAACAACACAAATCAGTAAAGTAGCCTACAAGCTACAATGTGCACAAGGATGTGCTGAGAAGAAATGGCTCTATAACACCACATGGTGGTCAAACTTGTTATTAAAATTCTATTTTACACGTTTATTTATTAATATGCTGTATATTATCAACTCCTTACCTTGGATGGGAAATTTAGTTTAAAAGAGAACTATAGCCAAAACATTTTTTTGGCTATAGTTCTCTTTTGGGTCACAGGAGTACATTTACTAATGTATTACTGTGACCCAAGTCAGCATATAGGGGGCTACTGCCCACTATATGCTGACAGTGCAGAGCTGTGCTGCAGCCGGGGAAGATCCCAACAATATTGTATTGGATCCACCCCTTTGCCTGATTGACAGCTCTGCCTCTCTAGAGCCAGCTGTGCCCGCCCCTCCCTTATCTGTCCCTACAGTAAGCACGGAAGAAGCTAAGAGCTGAGCGATCAGAGGTTTGTGATTGCTCAGCTATACATTTTGCTCTCCCAATAGTCCTCCTTTAAGGACACTCCAAAGAACACTAATCCATCACAAAAATAATAATATACTTCACTGTATTGTCTAGAAGCTGTCTTTACACAAAGCAAAAAGCTGATTATTCTAAAATAAAGAACACCATCCTGTATGTAATGTATCTATAACCACTCCACTTGCCCTGTGCTTACAATTGTACAAGCAGCACAATGATTATGTGTGGTCTGCAAATCACTTTGCACACCACAGAAATTCACTGAATGCCATGGGAGTGTCCTTAAAGCTTAACTCTGGGCACAGACACTTGTATTTAAATATATAATAACCACAATGGATAAAAAAAAAATCACTTACAGGTTTATTCACAAAAGGGTGAAGAGTTTGGAGAAGACAGGAGAAGGGAACAATTTAGGACAACATAGCTGAACTGGAAAACTTCTCCATATCAGATCACTTTCCAGATCAGCTATGTTGTCCTAGATTGTTCACTTCTGCCTTCTCCAAACTCTTTACCCTTTTGTGATTAACCCTATTAGTGTGCATCAAATGCCTTAACAAACCCAATTATCCCCTAAAAGTATCAGTGGCATCATCACTGTGTAGCTTGTACAGAGAGAGGAGCTGTGGGAGGCACCCAGCAGGCCCCGCCCACTACAGGCTGCCTGCAGAAAACTACAGAACGGTCGGAGACAAGACCAGTCACCCTGCACATGGAGAGAGCCGCAGTGACAGGTCTTTGTTACAGGACATCTCTACACAGGCAAAGTTCCACAGTGGCTTACTGCACAGATCTGGAAGAAATACACAAAGTACCCCAATATTCAAGTAAGAATACACATGACTCTCCACTTACACAATATTTGCTCATCCAAGAGTTCAACGTTAAGCAAAATGTTCACAGGTCCAGGTTATAGACAGTCTGGGAAGCATTACCCTTCTCAGGTAGATTTGCCGGCAGGTGGCTTTCCCCTAACTGTAATTTGGCAAGCCTGTATGACTTTATCCATATACAGATAAGTGCTACAACCCTGATTGTGAGATATTACTAGAAAAATATGACACAACAAGAACATAAAACATACATGTCAAAAACTTGTTTGGCCTTGCATGAAAACACAGTGACCCCTTCCCTTGCTGAACCTATACAACAGTTACCCTGTATGCTGAGCTGGATACTTTTAATGTGGCATCAAACCATTTGGATTTTTTTGTTTTTGTTTGCCACAAGTATTTTTCCTTTATAGAAAGTACATGCCGCAGATAACATCAAATTTTTTTTGCAAAGTAAGGTGTGAAAACACAAGTGCACATAGAAGTGATCATATTTACAACAATATTATAAACGGTGTGGCAATCCTTTCCATGCCGCGCAAGAGCCTATAGAGAGGGTGATGTATGAAGTTGCAGGAAGGTGTCAACGTAGGCTCAGTCATTATCATAGATGCAATCTGTAAAAAAAGAGTAATAAAAACTTATAACTGCATTTGTCTGCCACCCACTAACCATACTGTCTGATGATGATTCTGTTATAATCCTCAGCGTTAGTGATAGTGAAAAGCAATAAAGAAATGTCACAAGCCTACCTGAAATAAACAATTCTCCACGATCACATGACCAAATGCCAGTGCAATGATCATGTGGTTGCAGGTAAAGGGCTTGAATCCTGAGTTCTACCTGAACACTGATACCTCCTTTGGCAGAGACCATGTGACTGACATAGCTAGCAGTAATTAGTAACCTTCAACCAGATTGGTTCTGTAGTATTGAAAATGTTTAGCCGCTCATCTAAGGTGCCCCCACTGTTGGAGGACTAAGGAATGTTGGGAACATACCCCAGCATTTAGACCCCTATGGTAAACTTAATCACTTTAAAGCTCAACTCTGGGCAATTTTTTTTTAAATAAAAAGGTCCCCCAGCAGCATCTGGAAGTAAAAAGTCAGCCCAGCAGCACTGAACCCAAAAGACTAGGACATACTGAGAATGCAAGGTATCATGGGACCACAGAGTGGGCAGAGAGCGCAGAGAGAGCATCAACATGGTGCCCTGCATTCATACTATATTGACGTGGAATGCAGCATTGAGGTTATCATGGCAGTGCAGATCTCTGGATAATTATAGATCTACCAAGAGAAGACTGAAGAGGGAGATGATCCAGTGTGTCATGTGATTAGCCTAAAGAATTCTGAAAAAGGTAACCCCCAAGTAATCTGTGGAGGTGCTCTCATTTTTGTCTGTGGGGATCCCCCGATTTATTTTTCTGCTTTTGGGCTCTAGTATTTGATGTGTACATCCAGTTGGAACTTTTGGCATTTTTGCACTACTGTTCAACATATACCATTTCAATACATAGTGCCATTTATCGAAACCTGATATAGGTCCCATCCAAGTATTAATATGTTTCTCTGAACACATTTTAAGATAGGTTAAAGCCCATATAGGAGCCACTTGTTATCTGAAACCCATACAGGAGCCATTGATGATCTGGAGCCCATATAGGAGCCATTGATAATCTGAAGCTCAAATAGGAGCCATTGGTGATCGAAAGCCCATGTAGGACCCATTGGTGATCTAAGGCCCATATATGAGCCATTGATGATCTGAACCCCATATTGGAACCATTGGTAATCTGAAGCCCATATAGGAGTCATTGGTGATCTAAGGCCCATATAGGAGACATTGGTGATCGAAGGCCCATATAGGAGCCATTGGTGATCTGAAGCCCATGTAGGAACCATTGGTGATCTGAAGCCCATATAGGACCCAATGGTGATCTAAGGCCCATATATGATCCATTGATGATCTGAAGCCCATATTGGAGTCATTGGTGATCTAAAGCCCATATAGGAGCCATTGGTGATCTGACGCTCATAAAGGAGCCATTGGTGATCTGAAGCCATTATATAAGACCCACTGGGGATCTAAGGCCCATATATGAGCCATTGGTGATCTGAAGCCCAAAATAAGAGCCATTGATGATCTGGAACCACCTGTATTACTCCTGCAGATATATCTGGGAGGCTAACATTTAAAGGACTACATGCTTGGTTCAATTACATTACCTCCTGTAATTTTTAATGAAGCAGATAGTTTGGCTCTTGGAAACACAGAACTTGTCTGGGACAAGTTCTATGTTAACTGGTACCATTGCCCATAGCAAGCAATCTGTTTCTATATTTCCTTTTTTTTCTACACAGCTTAGAAAATGACTGGCTGAACTTCACTTAAGGCCAAGTTGGTCTAAGACACTTTTAATAATGCCCCCCACTGAGTTATCCTCATCTGACTGCAAGATTCAGCTTTAAATCAATGGCATTAGACTGTGCCACAGTCTAATGGTATATGTGAAAAAAAACATATATACACATGATAATAGGCTGTATGGTGAGGATTGAGGTAATATATGGGAGGTTCTAAACTTAAATTTCTCTATTTATAACTGGTGTGTTTACCACAATGGACATATTTTATGTTTTCTTACTTGATTTTAAGATTCTTTGACTATAACAAAATTGATCTTTATACCTCATGTTGTTGGTAACTTAAAACTTACATCTCTTTTGTTCTCAATGTTTCTCTCCAGTCAGTATGGTGTAATGAAGATTGTCCAAGAACATGGCCAAACCAATCGTCCAATCTCCATGGTGCCATGAAGCCTGTGACAGGTTTTTTGAGTTACATGGCCGAAGGTGTGAATTGAGATTTTATAATGGCATTTTATGTGGGTGATCTTTTAAACACTACAGAACATGTCCATTTCTATGTGACTATTACTAGCTATACCATGACCTGGATAAATGAAATCTTGCACATCTTTTACATTTTCTCCTAAGAGAGTGCAGTGAGGCTGCTACTGATGGCTTTCTTTGAAAATGTTAGTAACTTGGCTGTATATGGTCTCTATACCCTGAGTCACTGACCCAAAACAAGTATGCAACTAGGGAAGTCAGAAGTTCTGATTTGCATACTTATCCTGAGTCAGGTGACTCAGAAAGCATTGAAGCCTTTGGATTAGAATGAGAACCAGGCAACTAGCATTTGCATAACAAGAGTGGCAATCTACATATTATGTCAGTACAGGGTTCCTCTAATACAGAATGGACAAGAAGAATTCTGCTGTTAAATATTCAGTGCATGGAAGTCATTCAGTGCCCCACAGAGGGGCAGGTAATAGTTGTTTTTTATTACAACAGATCATAATTGTGAATTACTTTGTAATCAATGAGGAAGCAAAGTGTCACCAGTACACCAAATGGTCTAGACCCTTGGTTCTCAACTGGTGGGTCGTAACCCAAAAGTGGGTCGCGACCCTGTGTTCAGTGGGTCCCCGTATGCCTTCCACTTTTCTAGGTGAGAGGCTCATCAGGCTCCCCCTAGTGCAGCAATGTCAGTTCTTGCTCCAAGCAGCCATTCAAAATATGCTGCCCAGTGCCAAGTGTCAGGTTGAGGTGGGGTGGGCTCCCAGGTCCATGTAGAGTTGCCTGTACCTGTGTGATGTAACATACTGGCTCTCGGCACCGCTACAGGGTGTGCAAGGGAGCTGTACAAGCACTGCACATATGGATGGAGCTCCATCACAGTACAGCAGCCCATGAGTGTGTATGTGTGAGATTGGGTATGTGGTTGTATGTTTTTGAGGGCCCATTCACACTAGTACAGTGCGTTAATCACACAGTCCCGTGCAATTAACGCACTGTACTTCGCAATCGCACCTACCACGCATTTTGGTGTGAGAAGTGCATTGCCATTCATTTGAATGGCACCCCAAATGCACCTCCCACCCACAGTTCTATCACCCGCATCGGAACGCGCAGTACCTCAATGCTGTGCGTTCCATTGCAGTGCAACTTGGGTCATGACTTAATGACGCAGGACAAATGTGGGTCCTGAGGTTACACAGGTTGAGAACCACTGGTCTAGAAGCCAATCTCTAGGTCCATGCACTGGGAGGGAGAGAGGTGGTGACATAACCACTCCTCATAACCACCAACACAGAAAACATCTTGGATTTCAGTGCCAACTGCAGTGGAGGCAGAAGCTGGCAGGGAGTGCTGGTAAAGTGACTATAACTGGGGCGTGGGGGGGAACAAACAAGCTGTAATTTAGTCCTGCATGGGCAAGGTGACATTGTCTCTGTAACCACTTGCCGTCCGCCCGTTGTAAAAAAACGGACGGACGGCACTGCTGCATTGGCGGGTAGCATTTTTTTTTGCTCGCGCACGCCCCCTAGCGGGCACGCACGGGAAGAAAAGAACCGACCAATGCAAACACCCGTTACCGGGTGTTAAACATATAGACTATTCAAGTAAGAATACACATGACTCTCCACTTACACAATATTTGCTCATCCAAGAGTTCAACGTTAAGCAAAATGTTCACAGGTCCAGGTTATAGACAGTCTGGGAAGCATTACCCTTCTCAGGTAGATTTGCCGGCAGGTGGCTTTCCCCTAACTGTAATTTGGCAAGCCTGTATGACTTTATCCATATACAGATAAGTGCTACAACCCTGATTGTGAGATATTACTAGAAAAATATGACACAACAAGAACATAAAACATACATGTCAAAAACTTGTTTGGCCTTGCATGAAAACACAGTGACCCCTTCCCTTGCTGAACCTATACAACAGTTACCCTGTATGCTGAGCTGGATACTTTTAATGTGGCATCAAACCATTTGGATTTTTTTGTTTTTGTTTGCCACAAGTATTTTTCCTTTATAGAAAGTACATGCCGCAGATAACATCAAATTTTTTTTGCAAAGTAAGGTGTGAAAACACAAGTGCACATAGAAGTGATCATATTTACAACAATATTATAAACGGTGTGGCAATCCTTTCCATGCCGCGCAAGAGCCTATAGAGAGGGTGATGTATGAAGTTGCAGGAAGGTGTCAACGTAGGCTCAGTCATTATCATAGATGCAATCTGTAAAAAAAGAGTAATAAAAACTTATAACTGCATTTGTCTGCCACCCACTAACCATACTGTCTGATGATGATTCTGTTATAATCCTCAGCGTTAGTGATAGTGAAAAGCAATAAAGAAATGTCACAAGCCTACCTGAAATAAACAATTCTCCACGATCACATGACCAAATGCCAGTGCAATGATCATGTGGTTGCAGGTAAAGGGCTTGAATCCTGAGTTCTACCTGAACACTGATACCTCCTTTGGCAGAGACCATGTGACTGACATAGCTAGCAGTAATTAGTAACCTTCAACCAGATTGGTTCTGTAGTATTGAAAATGTTTAGCCGCTCATCTAAGGTGCCCCCACTGTTGGAGGACTAAGGAATGTTGGGAACATACCCCAGCATTTAGACCCCTATGGTAAACTTAATCACTTTAAAGCTCAACTCTGGGCAATTTTTTTTTAAATAAAAAGGTCCCCCAGCAGCATCTGGAAGTAAAAAGTCAGCCCAGCAGCACTGAACCCAAAAGACTAGGACATACTGAGAATGCAAGGTATCATGGGACCACAGAGTGGGCAGAGAGCGCAGAGAGAGCATCAACATGGTGCCCTGCATTCATACTATATTGACGTGGAATGCAGCATTGAGGTTATCATGGCAGTGCAGATCTCTGGATAATTATAGATCTACCAAGAGAAGACTGAAGAGGGAGATGATCCAGTGTGTCATGTGATTAGCCTAAAGAATTCTGAAAAAGGTAACCCCCAAGTAATCTGTGGAGGTGCTCTCATTTTTGTCTGTGGGGATCCCCCGATTTATTTTTCTGCTTTTGGGCTCTAGTATTTGATGTGTACATCCAGTTGGAACTTTTGGCATTTTTGCACTACTGTTCAACATATACCATTTCAATACATAGTGCCATTTATCGAAACCTGATATAGGTCCCATCCAAGTATTAATATGTTTCTCTGAACACATTTTAAGATAGGTTAAAGCCCATATAGGAGCCACTTGTTATCTGAAACCCATACAGGAGCCATTGATGATCTGGAGCCCATATAGGAGCCATTGATAATCTGAAGCTCAAATAGGAGCCATTGGTGATCGAAAGCCCATGTAGGACCCATTGGTGATCTAAGGCCCATATATGAGCCATTGATGATCTGAACCCCATATTGGAACCATTGGTAATCTGAAGCCCATATAGGAGTCATTGGTGATCTAAGGCCCATATAGGAGACATTGGTGATCGAAGGCCCATATAGGAGCCATTGGTGATCTGAAGCCCATGTAGGAACCATTGGTGATCTGAAGCCCATATAGGACCCAATGGTGATCTAAGGCCCATATATGATCCATTGATGATCTGAAGCCCATATTGGAGTCATTGGTGATCTAAAGCCCATATAGGAGCCATTGGTGATCTGACGCTCATAAAGGAGCCATTGGTGATCTGAAGCCATTATATAAGACCCACTGGGGATCTAAGGCCCATATATGAGCCATTGGTGATCTGAAGCCCAAAATAAGAGCCATTGATGATCTGGAACCACCTGTATTACTCCTGCAGATATATCTGGGAGGCTAACATTTAAAGGACTACATGCTTGGTTCAATTACATTACCTCCTGTAATTTTTAATGAAGCAGATAGTTTGGCTCTTGGAAACACAGAACTTGTCTGGGACAAGTTCTATGTTAACTGGTACCATTGCCCATAGCAAGCAATCTGTTTCTATATTTCCTTTTTTTTCTACACAGCTTAGAAAATGACTGGCTGAACTTCACTTAAGGCCAAGTTGGTCTAAGACACTTTTAATAATGCCCCCCACTGAGTTATCCTCATCTGACTGCAAGATTCAGCTTTAAATCAATGGCATTAGACTGTGCCACAGTCTAATGGTATATGTGAAAAAAAACATATATACACATGATAATAGGCTGTATGGTGAGGATTGAGGTAATATATGGGAGGTTCTAAACTTAAATTTCTCTATTTATAACTGGTGTGTTTACCACAATGGACATATTTTATGTTTTCTTACTTGATTTTAAGATTCTTTGACTATAACAAAATTGATCTTTATACCTCATGTTGTTGGTAACTTAAAACTTACATCTCTTTTGTTCTCAATGTTTCTCTCCAGTCAGTATGGTGTAATGAAGATTGTCCAAGAACATGGCCAAACCAATCGTCCAATCTCCATGGTGCCATGAAGCCTGTGACAGGTTTTTTGAGTTACATGGCCGAAGGTGTGAATTGAGATTTTATAATGGCATTTTATGTGGGTGATCTTTTAAACACTACAGAACATGTCCATTTCTATGTGACTATTACTAGCTATACCATGACCTGGATAAATGAAATCTTGCACATCTTTTACATTTTCTCCTAAGAGAGTGCAGTGAGGCTGCTACTGATGGCTTTCTTTGAAAATGTTAGTAACTTGGCTGTATATGGTCTCTATACCCTGAGTCACTGACCCAAAACAAGTATGCAACTAGGGAAGTCAGAAGTTCTGATTTGCATACTTATCCTGAGTCAGGTGACTCAGAAAGCATTGAAGCCTTTGGATTAGAATGAGAACCAGGCAACTAGCATTTGCATAACAAGAGTGGCAATCTACATATTATGTCAGTACAGGGTTCCTCTAATACAGAATGGACAAGAAGAATTCTGCTGTTAAATATTCAGTGCATGGAAGTCATTCAGTGCCCCACAGAGGGGCAGGTAATAGTTGTTTTTTATTACAACAGATCATAATTGTGAATTACTTTGTAATCAATGAGGAAGCAAAGTGTCACCAGTACACCAAATGGTCTAGACCCTTGGTTCTCAACTGGTGGGTCGTAACCCAAAAGTGGGTCGCGACCCTGTGTTCAGTGGGTCCCCGTATGCCTTCCACTTTTCTAGGTGAGAGGCTCATCAGGCTCCCCCTAGTGCAGCAATGTCAGTTCTTGCTCCAAGCAGCCATTCAAAATATGCTGCCCAGTGCCAAGTGTCAGGTTGAGGTGGGGTGGGCTCCCAGGTCCATGTAGAGTTGCCTGTACCTGTGTGATGTAACATACTGGCTCTCGGCACCGCTACAGGGTGTGCAAGGGAGCTGTACAAGCACTGCACATATGGATGGAGCTCCATCACAGTACAGCAGCCCATGAGTGTGTATGTGTGAGATTGGGTATGTGGTTGTATGTTTTTGAGGGCCCATTCACACTAGTACAGTGCGTTAATCACACAGTCCCGTGCAATTAACGCACTGTACTTCGCAATCGCACCTACCACGCATTTTGGTGTGAGAAGTGCATTGCCATTCATTTGAATGGCACCCCAAATGCACCTCCCACCCACAGTTCTATCACCCGCATCGGAACGCGCAGTACCTCAATGCTGTGCGTTCCATTGCAGTGCAACTTGGGTCATGACTTAATGACGCAGGACAAATGTGGGTCCTGAGGTTACACAGGTTGAGAACCACTGGTCTAGAAGCCAATCTCTAGGTCCATGCACTGGGAGGGAGAGAGGTGGTGACATAACCACTCCTCATAACCACCAACACAGAAAACATCTTGGATTTCAGTGCCAACTGCAGTGGAGGCAGAAGCTGGCAGGGAGTGCTGGTAAAGTGACTATAACTGGGGCGTGGGGGGGAACAAACAAGCTGTAATTTAGTCCTGCATGGGCAAGGTGACATTGTCTCTGTAACCACTTGCCGTCCGCCCGTTGTAAAAAAACGGACGGACGGCACTGCTGCATTGGCGGGTAGCATTTTTTTTTGCTCGCGCACGCCCCCTAGCGGGCACGCACGGGAAGAAAAGAACCGACCAATGCAAACACCCGTTACCGGGTGTTAAACATATAGACGATCGGCGGCTCCATAGCCCGCCGATCGTCTATATGTGCTTGTTTTTCGCCGCCGCCGGTTTTTTGCCCCCTTCCCCCCCTGACACCTCACCTGCAATCCCGAAATCCGCTGCCCCATCTGCGGCCCGGGACCGGCTCGGAGGGCGTCAGGAGGAAGAGGGAGAGAGATCAGCTCCTTGCTGTCTCCCTCCGGGCTGTGAATGCAGAAGTGATGTGTATTACATCACTTCCGCATTCACCTGTCAGTCATCTGGCTGCTATAGCCAGAGAAAAGAAGCTGATGAAGCAGATCTCTGCTTCATCAGCTTCTTTTGGGGTCCACAGGTGACATTAGGGGTCCTAGGGGTCCAACAATTGCCACAGGTGACATTAGGGGTCCTAGGGGTCCAACAATTGCGCTACACATGTTACATATCGCCGCGAACGTCGCAGTGAGAGCAATCATTTTAGGGCCATCAATCACTGATAACACTAAATTGATGAGCGCTAACAGCTTTTAAAGCGTCGCCTGTGGCCAATTTTGGGTATTATCGTTTCTTGAGGTTTCGCGCGCGCACGCAATTTTAAGGCTTGACATGTTTGGTGTCTTTTTACCCGACGTGACCCCATCTTTTATATTTTACCACAAAATTGGGTAATAATAAATGTTTTATCATTTAATATAGGGGAAACTGTTTTTTTTTTTTTAAATTTCGGTAATTTTTCCTTAATATAGTAAAAAAATAAAAACCCCAGTGGTGAATAAGTACCACCAAAAGAAAGCTCTATCTGTCCCCAAAAAAGGGTATAAAATTCAGCGTTGCATGACGGAATAAAGGTCAGTCAAAGTACCGCAGCGCTGAATACTGAAAAATGGCCTGGAGGGGGTTTAACACCGCGGATGTCAACATGTTAACCCCCTTCCTGTCTAGGCTGCTTTTCCGTATTCAGCGCTGAGGTACTTCGACATTTATTCCGTCGTGCAACGCTGTACCGAAATTAATTCTATATAATTTCTTTAGGGACAGATAGAGCTTCCTTTTGGTGGTGTTTAATCACCACTGGGGAGTTTTATTTTTTACTATATAAAGAAAAAAAGTACCTAAAAAAATAATAATTTTCTAATTGTCATTTACTCACCCCACAGTTCTCCTTTAACTTTATTGCTGTCATATGTGATAGCACATATACAGTGACAGGTCCTCTTTATGGAGACATATAGAGAGGCCAAGGGACTCCAAAGAAGCTGATTCTCTGGCTACAGCAGCTGGAGAAATGACAGCTTGAAACCGGAAGTGATGTAATACACATCACTTCAAGGTCCAGTGATCTGAGGGGAATCAGCTGCTGAAAGTGACCTGATCTCCCTCTGATCGAGGTACAGAGAGCAAACGCGAGGTACAGAGAGCAAACGTGCGGAGCCCGGGATAGCCACCCGCCCAATATCAAGAGTGAGCCACTCAGCTGTTTAATTACAGCAGCCATGGTTTTCTCAAAGTGTATACTCACTGCCTACTGCTGAATTCTGTATACAAAACGTGCTATGGCTTCTGGCTCCATTTACAGTATATATGTAATATACAGGTATATATATCGGTATGTACTCAATTATTACACATATGGTTATCTTCTTTTATGTTCTTTACCATACCAAAAACATCTGCAAAGATTATAAGGACATAAATATTGATAAACATACCTTCTCCAATATCGTCATAAATTTCTCCATCATCACTGCAAAAAAAAATTAATCAATTATGTAATATTAGTAATAGTACAAAGGTGAACAATAACAAGAGTATAAACCTTTCATTATTAGTATAATGTACACCAATATGTTTAAAGTGTATCTAATGTAAACCCAAAAGTAAAAATTTAATAAATTGCAGCTTCCCAATTCCTAGATGTATAAATAACAATGAAACAAATAACAATGAAAACATACTTACATAACAATGATGTTGCTCCGTAATACGTAACCATCTGCAAAACAATATAGTTTTATTATTTTTAACTATTGCAAAACAAATACATGAAAGGAGAACTACAGTATGGCCTACCACTAAACAAATACATAATGCAGCATCTAATATAAGTACATTACAGTTTTCTCTTAGTCCCCCTGTAATGTCCAACAAACTCTAATCCTGCTAGTGATAGTCCATCTTATGCAACTCTCTGTGATAGGGTGGCCACGATGCTGCACTGCTCATGAATTCAGAGCAGAGTTGCCACTTTCATGTAAGCTGTACCTGTTTGCACTACAGTGGGAAGAAAAAATGTTGCAGGTTAAGCCATATCAGCTTACCCTGCAAATGTTGCAATGTAGCCATATCAGCATTGTCACTGCTGATCCACAAGCCCACAGCTCGTCATACAATGCCCGACCACCTAGACCTGTCCACTGCTTAATGGATTGGCAGCACTGCCTATCCTGCTGAAAGTCTCCCACTGTGAGCTGCAGTGTCTGGGGGGTAGGGTGTGAGACACAAATAAAGAAACTGGGGCGTATTGTGGAACCTGGCCTTGGGGCGGCAGGGGGAGTAAATCCGGCCCTGATCACATAGTAACTAGACTTGGTACTTGTTTAGACCGTCATACAGGAGCTCTTACTTGAATTATAAATAGACTGATTTTTACCATGCATGTGTTGAATAAACAATGAATACAATTGCACGGGCTATTCTCCTGTACTGAAACTGCTCACTATGATTTCACTCACTCATTAGATGCTGCAGAAAGTCAGATAGAGCTCACCATATTTCCTGGCTGGAGGGCTTTCCTTCTCACCTGTCTGTCCCTGGCCTACCCCTTTTATGCAAAGGATTTTAGTTCCAGCATGTCCATTAAAGTGTATGCATAGCTAAAACATTTCTTTTCAGTTTAAACGCTTTGTCAGGTAACTTTTGCTGTGTTCCTTTGAGTAGATTTCCCTTCACATCCTGTACGTTAGACACAGCAGGAAGTGATAGGAAATCTATACAAACTGGGATGGATTCCCCTCTTAGACAGCTGTCAAAGGAGAAGAAATCTCTATTGGAAGATTTAACCTCACCTCTTGTAAAAGTTTGGATTTCCCCAACAATCATGTGTTGGTGACAATGGCCACTCAGACAAATAGGGTAAATCTACCTGGCGGGGGTATGAGACACACTGCAAAGGCAGTCAATGCGTTTTGGGGCAGTTAATGCAAAGGAATCCCCCTTCATCAGAGCTTGAAGATTCAACTGACTGTGAGTTGGACTCAGCAAAGCGCTGAGAAACACGTTGACTGCTTTTCTTTGTTTTCCGGTTGTCATTTGTGGAATCCATAAAACATCATTATGGAGTCTAAGAACAATTGTTTGGCACCCTCACATGCTCACATACATATTGTCAATAGCAAACCTGATAGAGGTTCTCAATCTTCCTTGCTCTATCCAAAACAACATAAAATATTTTGGACTGAATTGGGCTTTTTTTTTGAACCACAGGGACTCTAGTTCCCAGTTGCTGTACTAAATACTATTGCTAATTTGGGTGTGTCTACGTTTGGCTCAGATCACACAGTCACTAATGACAGGTCCTGAACACACACACAGAAATCACTTTACGCAGCAGGCTAAAGGGGGATAGCGCAATATAAACAGACTCAGAGCATTGTTTTTGTTACGGGTGGAGCAAATCAGGAATACCTGCTTATTGCAAGCAACATGACCATGTCTTGTCATTACACAGTGAAAGGAAATTCCACCATGTGACCTTTCTGTACTTACATTTGCACTCACTATTTTTACACAGGACTGTGGAATCACTGGTATGTTGTATGACATCCAAGGTTTCTCCCGCTTTCAGAGGTAAGTCTTTGGATCCCCATTTCTTCATTGATAGATTTAACACTACCTGGACTGTGGAGAGCACTCTGATATCACCTGTGAACTGCAGAACAAAGACTGTGTTTGTTGACATTGCTGACCACAAATATAACACAATGTAACAATGACGCTCTTAGCTGAAACAGTAAACAGTTTTTATAAGAGAAGTAAGACTCTTTTTATAACTAGGGTATGAGGATACCAAACCAGTCTGTTAAAGTTGAAAAAAATCAAAACTTATGCAGTGGGGCATCGCTTTTGCGTCTAGGTTACCTTTAAATGCAGTTTTACTTACCTTATACCTCACTCCAGCAAGCTTCCTCCTCTGCATGCGACCAGTCCACCAAAGCTACTTCTCTTCATGATTCTGATGTCATCACATACAATGCAGGACCAGCAGTCCTGCATTGTAAGTGAGGATGCCAAGGGCCTGCCCACAACCCAGGGCATCAGAGGGATATCATGTATATTAATGTGCTCGTGGCTATGCTATGTGGTTGAGACATCTCAAAAACTGAAAGATCGATTATCTCAACACAAATAGTCTATCCGGTCTCCACAGTTAAAACTTGCACCAGCAAGACATTTAATTAAGGATAAACATTCTAAGGGGAATTATTCAAAACTGGCGCAGACAAAACCTGGAGCAGCTGTGCATGGCAACCAATTAGATTCACCCTTCAGTTTGTTCAGTTAAAATTTGAAAATGAAACAGAGAAGCTGATTGGTTGCCATGCACAGATGCTCTAGATTTTGCCTGCTCCAGTGTTGATAAATTCCCTTCTCTGTTTCCCAACTAAGATTTATAAATCAGGTAACATTAGTGCATAGAGGGGGTGATAGGGAATCAACCTAAACACGAAAGGAGGTGAAATGGATTGCAGATCTTTATATGATTCAACTGAAAGGTTTACATTTTTGATTGTGATTTACATTTGGTTCTTTAGTCCTTTGTTGTTATGTTTGTGTTTTTTTGCAATTCCTGGGCGAAATCAGATCAACATTAATATGGTGCTTTGGTGTGCAATATGTTGTTAAAATATATCCGCAGGTGTATTGTTTGTATGGAAATAATTAGAGATGGTAATCTGCTGTGAGAACAGATCTTACATATTTCCTGTTATCTTTAAGAGCGATTAGGAATTCCTGCTTCAGGAACTTGCTTGCTTTTTCCTGCAGCAGGAATCCCTAATAATTATTATTATTATTATTATTATACAATATTTATATAACGCCAGCAGCTTGTGCAGCGCTTTACAAAATGAGGGAGACAGTACAAGACAGTACAATTTCGGTACAATAGGGTTAGGAGGACCTTGCCTATGAGAACTTACAATGTAGTAGATCTACCTCTTACGAGGGGAAGCTGTCACCCATTCAAGTTAATGATTGTGTGACAACCACTGCATTTAAACGCTGGCACACTGCATATGATAGTATGTAATACCATTACATGCAGTTTGGAACCAATCATTACCGCTGGACGCATCAATCGTGTTGCGGGGCCTTAGACTGTACATCATTCTTGTGTTACCTAAGGAAGGATCCAGGGGGTACAAATCTGTTGTAAAGACTGTATGTGTTTTTACTTTGAATAAAAATTCATGTGATGCTGCATAAAAGATTATTTTACAAAACAACCAACAAGGTGAAAGTGAGGAGCAGCAAATAAACTAATTAGAGGGGTTTATTAAAGTTATCCTTTTAACTGATTAGGCTGTTAATCAGAGTTTAGGATATCTTTTCCCATATATGTTTATGTATTTAGTTATTGAAGGTGTTTTATATAGTGGTGACAATTTACACAGCCCTTTACATAGTGCACATGCACATCAGTCCTTGCCCTCAAGGAGCTCACAATCTAAGCTGCCTATCACACATACATACTGGGCCAATTTTAGACAGTTAACCTTCCAGCATGTCTTTTGAGTGTGGGAGGAAACTGGAGTACGCACAGGAAACCCACACAGCACATTGAGAACATGCAAACTCCTTGCAGATCTCAGTGCTGCAAGGCAGAAGTACTAACCACTCAGCCACTGATTTTTAAAACAAATAGGCAAGGGAGTAGTGATGGGCTCGATGTTCAAGCCCAACAGGAGTTTGACTCGAACATCGGCAGTTTGTGTGTTCTGCGAACACACGAACTGTCAGGGCGTTCGGCGGGCTATTCGCCCGCACAAGGCACTGTGCCTTGTGTGCCCTGATTGGCTAAAGCCTTGCACCTGACCACAGTTCAGGTGCAACACTTTGCCCAATCAGGGCACAGAGAAATGTGACTCTGCCCAATCATGACTCACCTGTTACAACTGTAAACAGTTGGGTGGAGCTAGCTGTCACTTCTAGCTTCTATCAAAATGCATCTATCAAAATGCCATTCTGCGGCGGGTGTTCGACGCAGCGACGGGACGGCGGTCGTCAAAAAATTTTTATGGCTCCCTCCCAAAATTCCTACCAGACATTAAGGGCCTGGTATGACTTTGAGGGGAAACTCTGCACATTTTTTTTTTTTTTTTTTTTAAATGGGGTCCCTACTAACATTCCTAGCAGACCTAAAGGGAGGGGGAACTGCTGCAGTAGGTTCTACACATCGTACAGATCCGCCACTTTACAGGCAGTTTAAGGGGACCTCCCCAGGCACGATATTTAAATAAATGTTTCATTTTTATTGTTACCCTTTAAGCAATGTTAAAATCACTGCTCTGTTAAAGGAGAACTATGTGGTCAGTGTTTTTCCCCATAGTTCTCCTTAGGGTAACGGGAGGACACAAACTAGCGTCCTCCCGTTACCGTAAGCTCAGTATACCGCGAGCGGTATACTGAGACGCCGCAGCCGGAGCGGATCCCGACCTGGACGTCGGGATCCGGCCAGCTGCGTGAGTGGCAGCTGGCTCTGCCTATCTAGAGGCCCATCCGTTCTGCCAGTCAGCGCTGGCAGATCGGAGCGGGGAGAGGGGAATCCAGCCCCTCCCCCTGTCCCGGCAGAGAGCTGTGACAGGATCGAGAGGTGAGCGAACCCGGTATGTGTTCGCTCACCTCCCGATCTACTGAGCCGACCTGTGACAGTCTCATGGTCACAGGTCGGCTAGAACTATGAGGTGAGTGGAAATCACTCATCTCATAGTTCTCCTTTAAAAACGGTATGGTTTAAAAGTTTATTTTTCATTGATTCATGTTCCCCTAGGGCAGTACCCGGATCCCCATACCCTTTTTATGGCCAATAAATTGCATATAAGGCTTCAAAATGGGGACATTTGATTTCAAAGTTTTACCCCCATAGACCTGCATTGAGTTTGAGTTCGAATTAAAACTTTTTTCATGGGGGTGTTCAGCCCATCACTACAAGGGAGCACTCAGCAATCATCCATAAACCAGTGCAAGCAATGTAAGAGAGATACCTCACCTTCCAATATATAGAAAGACCAGAAAATGTTTTTCAAACAATCACAAAGGCTTATGATTCACTAAAATGTTACCTTGAATTTTTTCCTGAATTCCTTCTCCTCTTTTTCCAGTCTCTTTAGAGTCTTCTGATCCTGTGACCTTCCCAAAGTGTCATTTCTTTTGCTTGTAAATAAACTAAAACAAATGAAAGTATAACTGTCATTTCTTCTACCTCAGCAAATGGTCCCATCAAATAGTATGAATGTTAAGTCTTGTCTTTCTTGTTTGTGAACGCTAGGTTAAACTAGGGTTGGCACCTTTTCTTCAAGTGGAACCTGAACACTCTAGCGCTGCACGCGGCAATTTTTCAATTTTTCGGGAGAATATAGAGGAGAGAGCGAAGAGAGAAAGCGTGAGGAGAGACAGCCGGGGAGGATGTAAGGAGACTGGCTATAGAGGATTCGATCCCAGCAATACAAAATAATATGAAGCTACATACTCTGTGTTGCTCCGGGGTGGCAGTCTGATTTCTCCATGGTCTCAAGTGGCCTGTGTGTGCTCTCGCCAGGGCTGTGTGCACTCTCAGGTGGACTCCGCGGGCTCTCAGGTGGACTCCGCGGGCTCTCAGGTGGGCTATGCGGACACTCTGGTGGGCTATGCGGACACCCTGTTGGGCTATGCGGACACCCTGGTGGGCTATGCGCACACCCTGGTGGGCTATGCGGACACTCTGGGGGGCATATGCGCACATCCTGGCAGGCTCTAAAGTGGGCTATGTGGACTTTTACCTAGCTGTGCAGACACTCAAAGTCCTTTCCAGAGATTTTAGCTGCAAAACTGTTTAAGAAAATATAAAGCAGCCAGGGGTCTCATTCAAAGTGAATTAAACTGTTGGAGGGCTGCAAAAAGGCATGAGAGAGCTACACAATTATGTCTGTTAACCACAGAGGCTGACAGCCACACACAGATTACAGATACAGATAGAGATACAAAAGCAAGCTGAAATACCTTTCCCGCTCCTAGACACTTGCAGGACTGCACCACCTTCTACAATGGGGAAGGGGTGCGGTGCCCAATTTGCATATCAATTAACCACATTATTTAATTCTATTTTTTAGTGGGGAGCCAGTAGTCCCTATTTTAATTTTGGCTACCCCTGTCTGCCTGACATGTTGTATCCGGTTCTCAGCTGCTAGGTAACCCAGACAGGCTTAAAAACCTGGACTGTCCGGGTCAATCCCAGACAGGTGGCAACCCTAGTGTCAGTTCACAGTGGTCCTAAGGGGTTATGGATGCTTGATGTACAGTATATACTGCACATATATGCCGCAGTGCAGGTTAAGGGGACCCCCCAGGCATGATATTTAAAAGAATTATTTATTATTATTGTTACCCTTTAAGTGATGTTAAAATCACTGCTTCTTTAAAAACGATACTTGTGCCAACAAAATAATCTCTTGAAGTGGATATAAAGCCATTTTTAAAAACGTTTTTAGCACTTTATTGGTTCTGGTGACCTTCGTCTTAGAGACAGAAATTGAGGAAAAATTCAACATTTTGGAGTTGTCACCAGAGTGTCACGTCACTGCTTCCCTCTTTCATTTTGAAAGCTTAATTAAATAAGCTGCAAAGATAATCTGACTGGTTACTATAGACAACTGTGCCAGATTCTGTCTGCTTCAGTTATAATAAACCCAGGAGCCATATAGCATCCTTGTCTGCTAGGACACAGATGGCTCATGCCGCCTAGTGTCTTTAGTGGCAGGGAACTAGCAACAGCATGTAATCAGCATTACTGCCTAGGATCTTTGGTTTCTAGGACACAGGTGTCTCCAGTAGGGTACAGTTGCGCTGCACACTGTAAGCTTGTAAATGTTAGTACAAGTGTTACATGCATACAATGTACAGCAAGATCCTACCTAAAATCATATGCCCCATGTGCATGAGCCTAGACCAGGGTTGGGCAACGCTGGCCCTCCAGCTGTGCCTTAATTACAAATCCCATCATGCCTCTGCCTCTGGGAGTCATGCCTGTAACTGTCAGTCTTACAATGCCTCATGGGACTTGCAGTTGCACAACAACATGAGGGCGGGAGTGGTCTAGACTAGGA
This sequence comes from Nanorana parkeri, assembly GCF_000935625.1. Lineage (NCBI taxonomy): Eukaryota > Metazoa > Chordata > Amphibia > Anura > Dicroglossidae > Nanorana > Nanorana parkeri. The sequence goes on along the minus strand of NW_017306424.1, from coordinate 252,631 downwards.
CCCAACAAGAGTGAAACGCGTCAGTGGGGAAGATCTGGATGGAGTGTCCCCTCTACATGTTGCAAATAAACTTTTGACAGAAAAAGGTTAGCAGTTCTATGGAACTGGCTTTGTGACACAGTCATGCTGAAAAACGAAAAGATCTTTCCCAAACATTTACCCAAAGTTGGAAAGGCACAATTGTCTAAAATGTCTTTGTATGCTGTAGAATTAATAGCACTCTTCACTGAAACCACCTGAACTTTATTATTTGGAGGATTGTTGTTCACATACATTCAACTATATTTAGTATGCCGGCAACCAGAGAGAGCCTTGTATAAGGCTGTAACAACCACTTGATGATATTGTGTTGGTTCATTTATTAAGCTTTCCTTTTCTGGTGGAAGGCCTTGAACAATAAACTGAAACCGTGAAAATGTTCTTACAGCGCATCATACTTACTTAGCTTCTAAAGGAGGAGGTGGGAAATCAGTTTCCACATCATCGTAAACATCACTTTCTGCATAAAGGAAGAATAAAGGAAAAATGACAACTAAAGAAACTGGACGGATGGGTTTTGTTTTATTCGGAGCCATGATTCACTTTTGTTAAAGTATATATTATAATGAATAACTGATATATACATGATCCATTAAAGCCAATGGAATAGAAAATCATACAGTTCAGCACACTTCATACAGTATACAGATTCCAGTCTTTGTGGGTGATAAAGGCCCCTTTCACATGGGCGTATGTTAGTAAGGTTTTGACCCATGATTAGACTGATCATAAAGGGACCACAATGTATCCCTTTGGGCCTTCCGATGTAAGTGGATATGAGTCTGTTTCCATCTGGACCCATTCAGTTTCATGGGGCCAAACACAAGAAGTTTGCTTCTGCAGACCTGACCGGATGTAGGCGCATAAAAGCATGTCTATTTACATCTTGCCCCCATAGGGATTACATGGGTCCATTTTTTCTTCCTCTACAGGATGGAGTAAAAATTGGAATGGACACGGATGTCACATGTCTGACATCTGTTTCTGTTCTGATACGACCCAGCAGGCAATCCATCTATGATGCTCTGCTGAGATGGAATGGAAGGTATGCATGTGAAATGAGCCTTAGTAACGTTGACCGAAATCGAGAACATCAAGAGTATCAAAACATCACCAGCACACCTTTGTAGCTCAAGAAGAGAACAATTTTCTTCTTTTCACAGAAAGAAAGGTGATGTTTCAGGGCCTCAACAGGACCCCTTCATCAGGGCAGAGTGGAGGGTTGGAACCTCTAAAATTATTTTTGTTGCTGTCTGCGCGTGGGAAGTCAGAAATGGAGAAGGATTTGGGGGTCATTGTAGACCACAAACTGAAAGGTAGTTTGCAGTGCCAGGCTGCTGTAAACAAAGCTAGCAGGGTCTTGCTTTGTCTAGCAGGGACAAGTCTAGCAGGGACAAGTCTATAATTTTGCCACTTTATAGATCATTGGTTCGACCTCATCTGGAGTACGCGGTCCAGTTCTGGTCACCAGTACTAAGAAAAGATGTCCTTGAGTTGGAAAAAGTCCAGCGAAGGGCAACCAAACTAATTAGGGGTATGGAGGACCAGAGCTACGAGACGAGGCTACTAAATTTAAACATGTTCACATTAGAGGTGAGGAGATTAAGGGGGGATATGATTTCCATGTACAAAATGTTTAATGGTGGTAGCAACATTAGCGATAAACTGTTTAAAATTAACTCCGTTACAAAAACTAGAGGCCACCACCTAAAATTGGTGGAAAAAAAATTCCAGCACAAGGGGCGAAGGGGGTTCTTCACAGTAAGATCAGTTAGGGTCTGGAACTCACTGCCACAGACAGTGATTTCAGCAAATAATGTGGAATTGTTCAAGAAACTTTTGGACGATTTCTTAAGGGACCGTAATATACAGGGGTACAGGTACTCCTAGAATGAGATCCTAATAGGTTGGACTTGATGGACTAATGTCTTTATTCAACCTCAAATACTATGTAACTATGTAACTATGTAATACCCCCCACCCCATATCTTATACAGGCATTACAGGGACAGGAAGTGATTACTCCAGTGGAGTCACAGGCAGGAATAAAAACCTGATATAAATTTTAATTATTTCTGACTATATCAAAAAAAAAAAAAAATGGCTTTAAAGCTCAGTCTTTAGTATTTCTAAGTGTAAAATATTTGCTGTGTGCAGCCTTCATTTTCTCCATTATAAATAATTTCCACAGTTGACAGTTCACTTTGCTGTATCTTTCTGGCCCCAGTCCATTGAGCTGGTTTGCAATGGGTGATGGGCAAAATTATGGCCATACATGTGAATGTATTCAATAAAATTGAGAAAAGTACTGTAGCCACAACATCCTATAAGAACTCATTTTAGACTATTTCGACCTAAAAAGAGGTAATTTAAAAAACAAAAATAGCAGCCATTGCTTAATCACTGTTTTTGAAGGTGCATGGAACAATCATGTAGCCAATGAAGTGTTGGAACCCATGATATGCACACGCTTATTCCAACTCTGGATAACTAGGTAGTGAAGGAATTAATGAGAACATATTTAAATACATATGAGCAATGGTAATTTCAATATTCCCATCCTAACAGATACATAATCCTGCCCCTTGTTCTTCCCATTTCCTTATTGGCCACTAAGGCCATCCTCCACACCCTGCAACCAGTGGGGAGACAGGAAGGGCAGGAATAGATAGGATAGAGAGTGACCATGACAAATGTGGTCCGTGTATTCTGTAATAAAGCATAGCTGGTTTTCAGAGTACTGGGGCTCTATATTTGTAAAAGAAGAGGCGTGCAGACACTGGTAGGTGGCTGCATTTGCTCCCCCATCAAGAGAAATACAAGGGAATGTTGAGAATGTGACTGCACTGGTAACCCTATTGTGTGTGCTACTATGATAGAGTGAAATCACAATGCATAGTTTAGTGACAGGCAAATATTAGGCTTTCGCAGCTCTTAAGGTCACTTACCAGGCATGGATGAATTTGACCTGTAAAATAAAAAGAAAACAGCTTGGATTACCAGTTGTACACATCATTTCAAGTTGTACTAACCGCCTCTCCCTTTGAATTTTACAGCAAATTCTTAACAAATGATTAATGGCAAGTGTAACTAACATGGTTCACAATCAGAAACATTTATGGGTTGCTTAAAGGGAAACTTCACCATAGAATCACACTATGAACATTAAACAGCCGTATAATGCATGGCCCTTGATAAATGCATAGCACCACGAGTGACATTTGTCTGCTCTCTGGTTGTCCAGCAATCAGCATTGGGAACTGCCAGCCATTTACAAGCAACACCATGCAACTCATGGTGTGGCTCATCCCCCCATGCTATCTATATCTTGTAATTGCAAAGCTTGACTGGAGATCCTTTCTCTGTGCCCTGATACTGTCAAAGAGTTGCATGGTGTGGTTGGTAAATGGCTAAGAGTTTCCAATGCTGGACAGGTATCAAACATGGTGGATTGCATTAATATCTTAGATCTGCTTCAGAGATATCAGTCATATTTGCACTTACCACTCCAAATCATATAGGTTTTATATAGATAATTTATATTAGAACAGAAAAAAATCACAGACATTTCAGGAGAGGAAGAGTCATTACAATATTGACACATCACAGTTAGTATAATCACAGAAATGTGTTACAGTAAGTGAATATTAGAATAGATGAGAAATAAAATGCTGTTACCGATTGTTGGTCTACTAAATTAATAATGATAATAGAAAGTTGAAGGTCAGATGTTATACTGAAAAGTTTTGTTTAAAACCTAAAGAACCCTCCGCTACCTATGCAATATGCTCTCCAAAAGACCTTCTATCCTATGGAACTCTCTACCCCAACCTGTCCGTCTATCTCCCACTCTGACTGCCTTTAGGCGATCACTAAAGACTCATCTCTTCAGGGAAGCCTATCCCACCTCGACCTAACCACTGAACCATCACTTTCTCAAACAATTCATCCCCACACAGCTACCTCCTCATGTATCACTTACTTCCCTCCCTTTTAGATTATAAGCCCTCAGGGGCATAGCCCTCCTTATCATCTTGTCTTAAATTGTATTTTGATTGTAATGTCTTCCTTATATTGTAAAGCGCTGCGCAAACTGTTGGTGCTATATAAATCCTGTATAATAATTAGGGATGCACCGATATATCGGCCACCGAAACATATCGTCCAAAAATGGCACTTTTGGCATGATGCCGAAAGTGCCATTTTCCTGCCGATACATCGGCGCATCCCTGATTTCTTTCCTCCCCGATGGGCGCTGCTCTATGTCCCAGCGGGGAGAAGAGAAAGTGACAGCCGGCCGAGCGCTGCAGGACGAGAGCGCTGTGAGCGGCCGGCGTCTCCTCCTACACCGCTCTGCCGCCTATCACAGTCCTATCCACCACTCTTCTGAGGAAGATTTTGGAGTGCCTGTGGGAATTTGTGCCCATTCGACCAAAGGAGCATTTGTGAGTTCAAGTACAGTTGTTGGATGAGAAGACTTGGTTTACATTCTGTGTTCTAATTCATCCCAAAGGTTTTCAGTAAGGTTGAGGTCAAGGCTTTGTGCAGGCCAATTGAGTTTCTCCACACCAAACTATGTGTTTATGGAGCTGGCTTTGAGCACAGGCGCACTGTCATACTAGAGCAGAAAAGGACCTTCCCCAATCCGTTGCCACAAGGTTGGAAGCCCATAGTTGACTACAATGCCTTTAAATGCTATAGTGTTAAAAGTACCCTTCACTGGAAACACCAGTAAGCTGTAAATGAGAAGGAAAATATATAGCTTGCTTTTAGTTTTATCTCATTCTGTACTTGCAGGAAAAACACTGCAAATAAGCATCTAAAACACTAAATTTGTATGTACTTTTACCTTACTTTTTCTGAGTTGGTGACAGGGTCTCTTTAATGACCTTTATTATATCCCAGATGTGATACTAAGGAAGTTTTTTTGACAAAACAAAATGGAAAATCATTTTAAATAATGATCCAATTGCTGATCTTCATCTAAAGGATTTCCCTAACTATCACAAAATCATGCATGCTCACGGAGCTGGTATTAATCATTGTCCAATAACAACAATAATGCAGGTTTGGCTTAAAAATTATATTCTGCACTTTCCAGATTTTTACAGATAGTGAATCAGTGGGGTCGGCAGCAGCCTATAGTTGCTCAATCAAAATTACTACTATTGACTAGCTACTTTCCAGAAGCATTCCATATTATTGTGTCAGCTAAGGCAGTGCTAAAATGTCCCACCCCTTGCTGGCACAAAACCCCACCTCTGAGGTGCTAAACCTCATCTCTCATCACCCCTGCCAATACAGATACTATGATCATCTGAAATAGAATGCAGACAATCAGATTCCCCTGGGCAGAGGCTAAAGCCCACTGTGCATCCAAAACTGCTAGTTTGCAACTTAACTATAGATCAGGTTAACCAACATACACCCAGGTATTCCAGGCTTCTTAGTTCTTATAAGCATAGGATATAGAAACTCTAGATTCCTTGCAATATGACTTGGAAGTAAAGTTCTCGCTAGCTCAGTTAATTGTTTTAAAAAAAAAACATCTGGATGTATTCTTAAATGCACAGAATATTACTGGATATTGAGTTCTTTTAGGTATATTAGGCATCAGAGATTGTTGATCCAGGAAATATCCGATTGCATTATGGGCTCAGGAAGGATTTTTTTCCCCCTGTTGGAGCAAATTGAACAATGCTTTATAGGTTTTTTTTGCCTTCCTCTGGATCAACAGGGGGTAGCTGTGGGCATAGCGTTCTGTTTAGGCTTTTCTTCTCTTTTTTTTTTCTCCGTATCTCTAAAGGTTGAACTCGATGGATTTGTGTCTTTTTTCAACCTGACTAACTATGTAACTATGTAACCAGTTAGGTGATGGTGAGGTTAAATTATGTCACTGCTCCAAACAAAAGTACTTTCTCATAAATTGATGGTAAACACGCAGATATCTAATCTGTATATATATATATATATATTATACATACACCCTTATCCTGTTTTTTAAACATGTTCTCTCTTATTGGAATGTGGCACCCTGTTCCTGAAAATTCCCCTTGTTGTAACAGCATTGAGTCACTCTTACAGTTAGACAGTGATCAGGTGAATTTGGTTAATCTTTGACAGAGAAGCAAATGATTAATGGCAGATTGGATCGTATTGATTGGGAACAGTAGCATTGTTATATCAATGAATTAGTGCAGCCTGATTGCTGCAAGCAGAGGTGCCGTCAGTTTTAAGGCTTTATCATCTTACAAAGCAAACTCGCTTTCTTCATTATCTTCAGGCTCAGTTTTTTCGGATACATTTTTCTGCTTGAGTTGGGTCCCCTTCCGCTTCTTAAACCAGGACCAGGTGCCGCTTCTCTCTTCCTCCTGCGGTACAGAGCTTTGCAGTGTGTAGAGTGCACCGTTCAGTTCAGAAATTCACATTTCAAGTGATTTAGCAACAATACAAAACCAACTGAGTCATTTCCTAAACAGGTACAACCACTTCCTACTTCTTAGATCTCATGGGGAGGGTAATGGGCAAGCCTGTTTTTGAGTCCTGTTGACCTGTCCCATATTAGGGAGTTTCACTTTCCGGCTGGAGTTATCATATACTCAAATTTGAAGTCCAGGCAAATGTAAAAAACACAGTTCAGTTATGTATTCATCACAGAAATAAATGAATACATGTACATGTAGTTTTATGTATGGCTAGTGTATGTATCTACACTTATTTTGGTATCAGCCTTCTCCCAGATAGCAAGCAATTGAGCTGCAAGTTTGAAAATGACTTGCTAAACTATTGCAGACTTGCCAAGCTTCACAATTTTGTTGCACAACTCTTGCTAAGACCTGCAGGACTCTTGCTGTAGACTTGCCAAGCAAATTTGCTACAAATTCAAAAAGTGTCTACTAGAACTTGTGCTGCAAGTGTTCTGCAAGTCTACAACTTGCCAGGAATATGTGCAGCAAGTTAACAAAAATTACAATTTCACCCTGCCACAAGTTTGTAGCAAGTTATCCTTGCTATGTGGGTTACCTCCCTTGCAGGAGAGGGAGTGGCAGCACCAGTGGCCAATCAGGTGTGCGACATGCCCCTGTTGATAAGGAACATGCTGACTGAAGGAGAGAGTAGTATGAGCAGAGGGTTAAGCTTATTAGTGTACTGCTGCTCCATTGCTGTTCAATCACAAGTTGGAAGCAGATAGGTGACCTATTTGTACTGCTTAACTTCATTAAAGGAAAATTAGACCTGGTTCTGCTGTCTGGTAGGACTGTGTAGATCTCAGGGCAGGGGATGAACAGTCTAATTAGTGACACTGGGTAGGTGGGGCAGGACTAAGGCCGGTCAGGTGTGCTGCAGTGCACACAAGCTAATAAGGAACATGCTTACAGAAAGGAAAAGCAGAGAAATGACCTCATTGCTCCTTTTTTACGGTCCAGTCACAGGATGGGAACATGGAGGTGACAGAGCTTACGGTCCAGTCACAGGCAGAGGACAGGCAGGTGTCAGAGCTGTATTAATTAACTGCAGTAGAGAAAATCTGTATTTGCTGTGTTATGAGGCTGTGTAAAACTCAGGGCTGGATGGACTGAAGTACAGCCCAGTGGTAAATCTAGCATTTGCCTGGAATTCACCTTTAATGTTATAGAGTATGCAGCAGGAGAAGTGACACTCCTTGGCAGTTTACGCAGAGCAGAGAATTGCAAGACATCTTTAGGATGGAGTTTCTGAGAAACATGAGAATTCAGTATTTACTAGATGCAAAAATGAACCATATCTGGTATTTCATACACCTGACTAGTTGCAATAGCAGCAAATGACAGGAAAAACTATCTTGTGCTGAGTTATCAAAATGTTATATATAGCGGCAGCTTCATTATTTTTGCTAATGTACACAGAATACATACCTGTCAGGGGGATCGTCATCAACTCCATCATAAATGTCATCATCATCATTACTTGGTGGAGGTGGGAAGACTAGGCAAACAAAATATCAAGCGTTAACTCAACACTATTTTCATTGAAAATATTTCTACAAGATGTTATTACTTTTATTAGCCAGGAAACCCTTATCTGTAAAATTGGTTTCACTTTATAACTTGGGGGCTTACTTCCTTGACTTTAGGGCTAAGACTCTTCAGCTGACAACTCCCCCGTCCATTAAAGGAGAACTATGAGATGAGTGATTTCCACTCACCTCATAGTTCTAGCCGATCTGTGACAATGAGACTGTCACAGGTCGGCTCAGTAGATTGGGACGTGAGCGAACACATACCGGGTTCGCTCACCTCTCGATCCTGTCACGGCTCTCTGCCGTGACAGGGGGAGGGGCTGGATTCCCCTCTCCCCGCTCCAATCTGCCAGCGCTGACTGGCGGAACGGACGGGGAGGGGGCGGGTACAGCTGGCTCTGCCTCTAGATAGGCAGAGCCAGCTGTCACTCACGCAGCTGGGCGGATCTCGACGTCCAGGTCGGGATCCGCTCCGGCTGCGGCGTCTCAGTATACCGCGAGCTGTAGCTCGCGGTATACTGAGCTTAGGGTAACGGGAGGACGCTAGTTTGTGTCCTCCCGTTACCCTAAGGAGAACTATGGGGAAAAACACTGACCCCATAGTTCTCCTTTAAGAAGTCTCAGCGGAAGATGAAGAAGCTTGTTAAACCCCCAAAGGGACCCAATGCCCAATTTACTTGGTCCGATTCAAATCTGGGCATGTGTTGCTGAGCAGCATTGGTCCAATTCAAAACTATGAAGGCTTTGCTGAGCAGCATTGTCCGATAGTTCAACCCCACACCACCGCCACTATCCGACAATGCTGGATGAGTGACACTGCTATTCTAACTAGGGTTGCCACCCGTACGGGTTTCACCCGTACAACTCGGGTTTCACCCGTACAACCCGGGTTTCACCCGTACAACCCGGGTTTCCTATACTGTACAAACAAATTGCCGTGAAGCGCTATAGTGTTCGGGTTTGGCCTGAAGAAAAGGTGGCAACCCTAATTCTAACTGACAGCACAGAGGAAAAGGGGAGTAACAGGCAGTGCACACAAAGTCCGTACTCCTCTTAAAGCTGCCAGACTGAACATCTTTAGTTATGCATCGGGTAAAGATTTGAAGCTGGCTGACGTTTAGGGTGCTTCAAGATTGCAATTTGACACAGACAGGTAATATTTGCAAAAATATACCATCAATGGTGACCCCATGGGGGTGATTTACTAACCTAAACACACGCACGCACTAGGTGCGTGTGATTTTTACACAGCAAAGCGTATTTATCAACCAAAAAGTCTCTAAAAGCATATTTCCACTAATGCCATATATGGAAAAATCATGCACATGATGCATATATAATGCTGCTTCACAGTTTAGACAAAAATGGTTAGCTCATGCATTTACATTCCTGCATTCATCAACGCAAGCAACACAATGTAGAGCTAATTTACACAACATCACCTTGCAATTCAGGGCAGGGCTTTGCACAACACACCTGCTGGGTGTGTACACACTACAAAGGTGTTTAGATTCCACCCATAGATCATGCTGGGAGGGAACACACTACAGAGGTGTATACATGTTCTTGGTGTGTTTATAAGGTTAGTAAATCAACCCCCATATGTCTTTGATGACAGGTTTCAATTTAGGATATAAGTGAGCACATCACAAGAAATAGCAATTGGAAGAGCTGGATGGAGCTTGTACATGCAGGAACCAGATACAGAAAAGCATCCAGCACTCATGTTATCCACTGCAAACATGCCAGAAGAAGGATATATGCTTATGGCCTGGAACTGCTCAACCAGTGCCTGGAACTTATAAAAGTCACGTCTGGGTTTTTAAAAAGCCACACCTAATGAGGACATGGACACTAAACTCTGTGTTTGGAGGCCATTTGGTGTGCGTGGAAACCCCCTATGAAGTTCCCCCTTTCTGCGCCCTATAGATAGGAACAGTAAGCTGTGTGTGGAGCAGTGCCAACACCTTATCAGCTTGCATTCTACCATTCATGTTATGGTTCTATACCCGAAGTTGTGTAATGAGTGGTATCGTTGACTGGCTTTTTCATACAAGCATATTATACTTACACGAGTTTCCGACAGATCTGTGAAATAAGAGAGAAAATAAAGACAGTTGAGATGTATTACTGTTCTTAGACATACACCTTATTCAATAATGAGCCATATTCAGTGCTTTGTGTGTGGTGGAATGCATATGTAAACTTGTACATAATAAACTTGTACATAATATGCAAACACCTAAGGCTTTATTATCTAAGGCTCATGGCCCGATGTATATTTCCTGCCCCCAGGCCAGCTTTATTTCGCTACATCACTTCTACCCCAATTGCTCAGCTTTCGGCCGAAGCTACGGCCAGATCCTTCGGCAGCTTTGTGAATAGACCCCTTAGTTATTATAGGTATTTATAGAGGGCTGGCAATTTATGCAGCACTTTAAATACTGCATATTTACTACAATCCCTCACTCAAGGAGCTGTGACTGTGAATGTTCATGTACAATGTTATAGAGGTGTCCTTACCCCACTAATGTATGGTTTTCTTTTTCAGATTGAGTGATTAGAACCATGAATCTGCGGCTAAAACAATGAGCTGTGATTGAATTTCTGGCGAAAGAGGGTTGCCCACTTAAGGAAATCCATAATCAGCTAAAGAATGTTTATGGGGACGCTGTAGTGGACGTTAGAAATGTGGTGAAGATGTTTCAAGAATGAGAAACTGAAATTCCACTACAGAGTCCCCATAAACATTCTTTAGCCGATTATTAGCCAGATATTAGGGTTGCACACCTAAGGAAATCCATAATCGGCTAAAGAAAATTTATGGGGACACTGTAGTGGAATTTCAGTTTCTCATTCTTAAAACTTCTTCACCCAATGTCGCACATTGCTAATGTCCATTACAGCGTCACTATTAACATTCTTTAGCCAATTATGGATTTCTTTCACCAGAAATTCAATCACAGCTCATTGTTTTAGCCGCAGATTCATGGATAAGGACACCACTATAACATTATACATGAACATTCACAGTCACTCTAATTGGTCTCAAATTACAGACATGGGGGCATTACCTTTTTGATTGACCCTCGTATATCTATGAAAAACAGATATATGAAATTAGCTTAAAAACATATAGGCTGAAATAAAAACAAACACAATTCACCCAAATCCATTTGAGTTTGTTCAAAAGCCATGTTTCCTTAACCATGGTACATGGTGTGCAGTGGCGTAACAACCGGTGCACTGACCCTAGGCGTAAAGCTGAAGGGGGGCGCCAGCCGAAAATGGCACTTTTGGCTAAATGCCGAAAGTGCCATTTTCCTGCCGCTTTGTCGGCGCAGCCTTGATTTCTTTCCTCCCCGCCGGGCGCTGCTCTTTGTCCCAGCAGGGAGGAAAAAAAGTGACAGCCAGCCGAGCGCTGCAGAAGGAGACCGCCTTGAGCGGCCGGTGTCTCTCCTCCCACACCGCTCAGCCGCCTATCACAGTCCGACAGAGCGGTGTGGGGGTGGAGACAGCGCTGTCACAGGAGGCTGGGTTCTCCTCTCGCTCTGCTCACTCAGCCTCCTGTGACAGTGTGTGTCAGAGAGGAGAGCAGGCTACATACACTCAGTGATCAGCGATCAGTGATTGTTTGTAGATAATTGAGGATATGGTATGGTTACTATATCCTCAATTATGAATGAATGGGAGTGATCTATATCCGATCCTGTTCATTCATAATTGTGGTTATAGTAAACATACCATGTTATCAATGAACAGGAACACTCAGAGGATTCCTGTTCATTGATAACAGAGGATACAGAAAAAGAGATTAAGGACTCTGTGTTCTCAATCTCTTTTTCTATTTTAAAAGGGAAATATCAGAGGTCTGTTTGGCCCCCTAATATTCCCTGAAGCCCCTAAAAGTAAAGTAAATAATACAAATATTTGCAAAAAAAATTCTGCCCCGGGCGCCCATAACTCTGGTTACGCCACTGATGGTGTGGTACCATTTCCATACTTTTGTGAGGGTTGATCAGCTTTTTTTTGCCTGGAGTTCTACTAAGCCAGAACAGTACAGAAATATACCTTATTCATTAGATCACAGCACCTGAGACTCCAGCAGCACTGAATCTTCATTGAAATAACTTAGAGGAGAGTTCATGTATGATTAGTGAATCAAAGAGTAAGAGCTTTAAATTGTGGTTCTTACTTGCTGGTGGGATCATCCTCTCCAACATCATCATAAATATCCTGGTCTGTATCTGGTTTCACTGGAGTGGGCTTGGTTACTGTTTTTCTTCTCCTTAGTGAATCATAGTCAACTATCACCATTGTTGTTTTGATGTAACCATCTGAAAACATAAAACAATTTTGTAAGGGTAAAACCTCTATATGTGGCATTACGAAATTGGACTATACCAATCTTTTAGAAGTATGTGGCAATGATGATGTCTAAATCTTTGCTTATTATTACAAAGGGGACTCAGAAGATAAGTCCTGTTAACTCGGATGAAATTCGAGCAGTGTGTGGCCCAATGAGCATCCATTCATTTAATAAAAGTACATTTTTCAATCAACTTTTTGTTGAAGGAGCAGCGTAGAAAATTATTGGAGTTCAGGTATTCTGACAGTGACAGAGCTAAACGAGAAAAAAGACTAATGTATGGCCAGCTAGTTTATGAAATAACACACACACACACACACTTTCTGCCTTCCAAATATCATCTGCATCTGTTTCCAACAAAACATTGGTTTACTGATTATGGAGACATGCAAAGAACAGGAAACCATAGCAACTGCTCAGCAAAACCTTTGTGTACCGAACTTAAAAAATATGATGTCTGATTGGTTGTTTGGGATTGAAGACTTGGAGGTGATGTGTTAAGCCCGTGACTCACTGCATGCGAAGCCGTGCAGAGCGAAGCAAAGCTGTCAGGCACGGAGCTTCGCATGCAATGTGTGAGCGTAACGCAGCCAGATAATTGATAGCATCTTCAGCCAATCGGCTCGCGCGTAACAAGCGGATGGAGTTTGCATTGTGACGTGTGGGTTTATATGCACGAGCCGATTGGCTTAAGATTACATTTTTCATCTCGGCGCGCTTAACTATGCGAGCTCTCGCGAGCTGACGTGTCGGGTAGAAAATTACATGACACACTGCACGCGAAGGCAGCACACCACCGCTCCGCGCTGCTTCGCGTGCAGTGTGTCACAGCCTTTATGAATCAAGGAAGTTTTAGTGATGGAGAAGGAAAAGCCAAATGTTGAGATTTGTAGATTAGCCACTAGGGGGAGCTCCCAGTGGCTCAGTGCAATCACTTTTTTGTGAGGCAGAGATGAGTGTGTAATGAACAAATATGGCTACTCCCATGTAATTACAACTATAATCAGAAACAAGATTTCCTTAGTATATCATTTTTTTTATACTAACGGTATCTAAAAAAACATTGAAAGGACTATACATTCGCTCATTCAGGGTCTACTTATTAATGCTTAATGCAAGATTCCCTGATTTTTCTGATTAGATTCCATAAGAAATTTGAAATCTGGGTGAAAGTTGTGTAAGTTTGTGAAAACAATATGAATAGATCCCTAAAGTATTGCTAAAGCACTGTCAGTTTTTTTATTTGGTGTCCCTGAATGACCTCCACTTCCTGTCCTGTAAGCACAATGAAAAGTAGCAGGAAATCTCTGAAAAACAAGGGAAATCAGCTTTTACACAGTTGTCACTAGAACAAGTGTCCCCAGTGGAAGATTTTCCCTCGATTTCTGTTCTGGTGACAGCTAAAAATGTTTAATTTCCAGTTTCTCTCTCTCTCAGTGACAATGGTCACCAGTACAAATGGGGAGAGTAAATCTTCCCAGCGGAGAACACAGACAGCAATAAAAACCCAACAGAAGATCAGTCTGTGGGTTGAAAGAAAAAAAATGAATAGATTCCCTCATCCATGCCAAATAGCGTAGATGGAGTAGTCTTCCCTACCTGCTATTGTATTCAGGAAGCCGCAGGACTCACAGCTGTCTGAATAGCTGAATAACGACTGCATCTGATTGGCTGCGGCCACAACTTTCCACCCCAACAGGGCCACCCTTGACATGAATTGTAGATGATTTAATAGAAATCAGGCCAAATTCGAGCCTTGTATAGTCAGCCTTAGGTTAGTTTGATGATAAACGGATGACTTGACATATACTCACAGGTTCCATTCATTCTACCCAGCCATTTTCCTTCAGGGTTATCAGTAACACGTATTACTTCAATCTGATCACCGTTCTTGAAAGAGAGTTCATTTTTACCACCTTTGTGGTCCATGCAGGCCTTGGCATGATGAATAACCTCAACCTTCTCTGTTAACTGTGGAGATAAAGAGCATAACCAATAATGTGTATTCAAACTCAAGATATTGCAGCTTACCAGTGCGCTAATGTGCATTCTTTATTTTTTTCAGGCTATTTTGACTTTATTTTCACCTGGTGATCCTGCCAGTAACACACTTGCTGTGCTAGATTGACAGCACTCACTTGCCGTACTGTATCTATGAAGGAGCAGCATTGTCACTCATGATCGAAATAAAAACCCTTTACCATCTCCTCATCCTGATAACACAGAGGGGAGCATATGTATGTTCTAGTGTTCAAGAAGTCAACATTTGCATAAGATGTAGGGTTGCACAGATACCAAGTACAGTACTCGGTACAAGTAGAAGTACAGATACTTTTCCAGCTCCAAGACTAGACCAGAGAAAAATGCAACATTAGAAGGCAGCTGTCATTTGTAAGGAGCACACGGAGCTCCTGGGATTTGTACATCTCTGTTTTAATGTAGGATTTTGTTTTTATAAATATAAATAAAGGGATGCACAGATACCAGTTTTGCGAGTACGAGTACTGGTACTTGCCCAGTGCTTACAAGTACGAGTACTGATACATTTTTGTTTATTGCCATGTGACAGTTTTTCTAAAACAATACAGACTAATGATTTCAGGACAGTGGTGGAGTGCCAGAGCCAGGTCCCAGCTGCAACCTCTGCAACCCCGGTAGTTCTCATGAAAATGCCAAGTATCGGCACTGGTACTCGAAAAGTATCTGTGCAACCCTAATAAGAAGTATGGGAGGGCCACAAAGTGTTCAATTTTTTATTGTTTTATATCCTGTGTTCCCATTGGGGAAATAAACATTCACTTCTTGTGTTTCTCCAGAACAATAGGTGAAGGGAAATCCCTTAATGTGGTCACCAGTTACAGCCGGAATAATCCCAGCACAGTTGTTCCAGTGACAACTGTCAAAGGCAGGCCCGGATTTCCCACAAGGCCACCGAGGCCAGGCCTCGGGGCGGCAGAGCGCAGAGGGCGGCAGCGGTGACCTTGTGGGAAGTTGCGGGCTCTCCCTGGTCAAAGGTAGCATTTGCTCTCACTTTGTTACTTTGGGCTCACTTCCTGTTACTGTATGTCATTGGGGAAAAAGTGTGTGTGTGTGGGGGGGACTTGGGGATCTTCTCAAAGGGGACCCAGATATGAAAATAATTTGGCTGTAGTTTTACTTAAAAGTGATTGCAATTAATTTCCCAGATCAAGTTTATCCAGTCTCTATGCTGCACTAAAGAACACTATGGCAACTTTACTCTGCTTCCAACTACTGTACCCTTTTCCACCAAAACCCCGGAATTGTATACACAGAATTATTCTCTTTTTTTTCCTAGTTATTCTGGGTTTGTATACACAGAATTCTTCTTCTTGTTAAAGCAGTTTATAAGTGCACCTTAAATTTCTTTCGTATCTCTTGTTCCTTCTTTTCTTTTTCTCTTTGCTCTTTCTTGGCTTGCTCCAGTAGCTTTTTCCTCTTCTTTTCATCTTTCTCTTGTTCTTTCCTACAGTGAATACAGTGATGAAAATGTGAAAGTTATGTAACTGGAACACTAAAGCCATATATTTAAAAAAAAACTCTTCTGTTCAGTTATACATTCATTCAAAATAAATAAATGTCACTGCAGGGATGGTTAATTGGGGACCTACTGTATCTTAAAGGAGAACTATGAGGCGAGTGAAAATCACTCAGCCTCATAGTTCTAGCTGACCTGTGACAATGAAACTGTCACACGTTGGCTCAATAGATTGGGAAGTGAGCAAACACATACCATCGCTCGCTCACTTCTCGATCCTGTGCCTGCAGAGAGCCGTGACTGTCACTCACGGCTCCCTGCAGGGATTCCCCCTCCCCTGTCCGATCCTCCAACGCTGACTGTCGGAATGGACGGGGGAGGGGGTGGGTACAGCTGGCTCTGCCTCTAGATAGGCAGAGTCAGCTGTCACTCACGCAGACAGTATTGTCGGGATCCGTCCCGGCTGCGGCGTCTCAGTATACCGCGAGCTGTAGCTCGCTATATACTGAGCTTTGGGTGACGGGAGGACGCTAGTTTGTGTCCTCCCGTTACCCTTAGGAGAACTATGGAGAAAAGCACTGACCCCATAGTTCTCCTTTAATATTACATTTCCACCACCGCCTGCACTCCAAAAATCAGACTGAGGCCGGGAGTGCCAGCATTGTGAGCCAGATCTTGTGGTCACTGGCTCTGGCCAGCTCCCTTCCACCGTCACTGGCTCTGGCCTGCTCCCTCCCAATGTCATAAGTGATGGTGCTCCCTCCCACCATCACTAACCCTGGCCTGCTCCCTCCCACTGTCACTGGCTCTGGCCTGCTCCCTTCCACCGTCACTGGCTCTGGCCTGCTTCATTCCACCGTCATTGGTTCTGGGCTGCTGACCCCACTGTCGCTGTCTCTGACCTGCTCCCTCCCACCCTCACTAGCCCTGGCCTGCACCCTCCCACTGTCACTGGCTCTGGCCTGCTCCCTTCCACCTCTTATGCTTTACCATTGCTTCATCACCGTGTTAAACAAAATCATTAACCAAAAACAAAGTGTAAGAAAAAAGTAGTTAGTCAGAAACAGAGGAAGCAAAATATGTTGATTACATTTTCCAGAAACAATACTATGCTCATATGTTGCGCTAGGTATTAGTAATAACTTAATTCCACCAACAGTTGTAAACTATGCCTGTGCAGTGAATGCGATGATAAAAAAAAGAAGAAATTATAAAAACATAAGTATCTTTTGTTCACTCTGTGTGTCAATCCTTTGTGTAAACTCTGAGATATATCTCTGTGGGTGAGTGGCTCGCCTGTGTTCCTCCACTCAAACCAAAGAGTATGTATATAAATGAAGTGGGCAAGTTATTTATTTTCAAACATCAAAAAACTCCACTCCGTGAACAAATAAACATGAATCAATATTCTCTCATATACATTGCAATGTGAATTCTGTAACTTTAAGAAACATTTAGTGTCATGGGCTAAGGCTAATATGTACAAGCTATAGCCTATAAGTGACCAGTGATCAATAAGCCCATGTAGATGAATAAAAAAAGGGGTATCAGTGGTGGTGGAAGCCCCCTAGAATGACAGGAATATCAGGATCTTCCAGAAAAACAATTCCGTGTCAAATGAAATCCGGCAGGGTCCTCATATACGATCAGTCCCTGTACAGACATATAGGGGTTGATTTACTAACCTTATAAACACACCATGAACGTGTATACACCTCTGTAGTGTGTTCCCTCCCAGCATGATCTATGGGAGGAATCGAAACACCTTTGTAGTGTGTACACACCCAGCAGGTGTGTTGTGCAAAGCCCTGCAATGAATTGCAAGGTAATGTGGTGTAAATTAGCTCTATGTTATGTTGCTTGCGTTGATGAATGCAGGAATGTAAATGCATTAGCTAACCATTTTTGTCTAAACTGTGAAGCAGCATTATATATGCATCATGTGCATGATTTTTCCATATATGGCATTAGTGGAAATATGCTTTTAGAGACTTTTTGGTTGATAAATACGTTTTGCTGTGTGAAAATCACACACACCTGGTGCGTGCGTGTGTTTAGGTTAGTAAATCACCCCCATAGACTCAAACCGTTCTGTGTATCATCTCCGTCCCTGGTTGATAGACTATGAGGGGAGTTTGTACTCAACTGTCCTCTTGGATTTCGCCTAGGGTGCCAAAGGTGGATAGAGTTGGGATAGTCTCTCAATGATTAGTTACGCTGTGGTACAAATTTCGTCTCCACTCCTTGCATCAAGCCAAAACCGAGCTGCACGCCAATCTCTCCTTCCCCTCCGTTTAACCCTTCTTGCACCTCAGGTGCAGCATTGGCAGTCAGCTGGGGTTGTTAGAAACAGCAGTGGGGAGGGAAACAGAAAGGTGCCTCTAATGAAAATTGCTAAGTGTAGCAATTTTAAACCTTTCTGGCGAGCCACTCACCCACAGAAATATATCACAGAGTTTACACAAAGGATTGACACACAGGGTGAACAAAAGATACTTATGTTTTTATAATTTCTTCTTTTTTTATCATCTCATTCACTGCACAGGCATAGTTTACATATCAGCATAGTATTGGATTCATGGTTTGTTACACATTGTTGCAGCTGGTAATCATTGCCTAAATTGTTTCTCCCAGCGCAACTTTTTGTTCATCAGTATTTTCCAGAAACAGTTGCACTATATGATCATTTGATCTATGGGCAATCATTTTCATCAAAAGGGAGGATCCATCCTCTAGAAAATCTTATCAAATTTTTTTTTTCTGTTGTGTTCTGTGTAATTATGTAACTTTCCTTGCAATCTCTATGCAAGATCCATTTTTTTGTCTTTGTCTCATCCTCTAGTCCAATATGTTCCAGTCCTAGTCCCAATCCAACTGCCTGATGCAACATCGGGGCCAAAAAGGGAAACCTTGGGGGTTTTATTAAAAGTTGAAGACTGCTGGAAGCACTTGCCATCATACTGCTTCCCCCCTGCCATACGGCAAATCCAGACAGGTGACACCCTACTCCCCCACTTTAGCTTTGCAACATCCAATGTCACATCTAACCCTCCAGTCCACTTTTTGGTCATTAACTTGGTAACATCATACTGTTCATTCACGTGCACAAAAAAAGGAGATTACACAGGAAGTCAAAGTTCCAAGTTTCTAGCTAAACCAGGAAATATGTAGCTTTTTTCCCCCAGCATTTCCACTTTAATGATCAGAAAGAAGGGGATTGGATAAATCTATCAGCAGAAAGCCACTATGATATCTTTATAAAACTGGCCCACAGGATCTAACAACAGCGCAGTTCAGGTAAGTTCTGCTTTTATAGCCTAACATGATTATAACTACTACTATGAGGGACCCTGTCATGTGAGAATTATGGAGTCTGTCATTGCCAGTTCTCTAGCTATCATTCTGAAACTTTGTGTTCAATGCTTTCCGAGTCACTGACTCAAATCAACGAGAGATAAGGAATCTGACACTGACACTTTTCTGACACTCATTTATTTAGAATGTTTGTTCTTATTCTGTGGCTCAAATGTACTAAAGTTGAACTCCAGCTAAAAAAATAAAATGTGATAGTTTAAATAAAAAAGCAGCTTTTGCAGCAAAACTTTAATCAGGAACTGTGCCCTGCAGCACTTCTTATGCACCACAAGATGTCCTCAGTCTTCTGGGTTGAATGATGGCCAGTAACACTTCCTGTGAGCAATGTGTGTCATGGACCCGTCATTATGTAGACTGGGCTCAGAATATCACTGCAGTGCATAATTAGTGCAGCAGTAAGGACCACTCACCACCAGCACCGGAAAGAAGAGGAATGACCAGTGACATCACTAGATTGGCCAGAAGACCCTTGGAATTAAAGTA
>NW_017306424.1:205575-232752 GCF_000935625.1 Nanorana parkeri | reverse complement strand
GTATAGTGAGTGTTGTTTTTTGTTGTTGTTTTAAATAGAGTTCCACGTTCCACTTTTTAATCAGACACAGCCAGGCAACTAACAGTGTTTTCAGGAGGACAGCAATGGCAGCTTCCCTCGTGACAGTGTCAGTTTAGAAATGGAAAAAATAAAAATAAAATAGGGCTTCATTCACACAACAAGATTTGGGATACCACCTTCAGGAACCTACATATTGCTGCAGCAGGAATTCCAAATGTCCCATTTAGCTGAGGCTACTGTTTCAGTTCATGTTAATGACCAGGTGACAGCAGCCGCACCTGTAAGCGGCAGTCTGCTTGTAATTGTATGTGATATGATAACATGAGGTTTGGAATACATCACTCTCTGCAGGAATCTGTAGGCTCCTGCCGCTGGAATCCCAAATCGCATAGTATGAATGAAGCCTAAAAGTGTTATATAAGATAAAACATAAAACCTTCATGTTTGATATTGTCAAAAAACCTTCACTTTATTTTCTTTTTTTTCACTTGGTAAAATGAACCACCCTTTTGGTTAACACAGAGAGAAACACCAGTACTGTATATAAAAATATACCTTGGCTCGTCAAGTCCTTCATAGAGCTCTTCATCACTCTCCTCACTCTGCAGAAGAATAAAGAAACAACAGAACATTATCATTATTATGTTTAATACAAAGTTATAAACCTTATTTATTCTGCATTAGAAAAATGACACTTTGAAACCTGAATGGATGCAATAGTCAGATCAGTGTTCCTGACAGTCTTTGTCATATATGTTTGGGGTGAGTTCCTGTAGGCCTTTGTCTGTCTTGTGTCATTGTCCATCTCGTTTAGTTCTTTGTGTTTCTGTCATGCTGTCTCTGGCCTGGTACTTGTGTATATTGCTGTAACTCACATTGTAGGTTTCTTTGCACATTTAACCTGTCAGTCTGACCAGACACAATTATATCATTTTTTGGTAGATGCTAGAGAGATGGATTGCCAAATAGTTTCTGATGTCTAGTGACACTAAACTCAGGAGTTTAGTGTCACTACAATCTCTCTATATTTTACTTACTTGTAGTGAGTTTGTAGTCCATCACAGGAGTGAGCTTGGAGCGGTGACTACTTTACAACACACACAGGGACCATGAGGAACAAAAGTAGCCCCCCTCCAGAAGGAAGGACAGTGTCAGCACCAATTCAGAGTTGATTTGAGGGTCTACAGCCGAGTGAAACACACATAAGATAAATTTTTGTTCATAGTTTAGGTACTTGAATATATTTTTAATTTAACTCCTGAGTTTAGTGTCACTATAAATTATTTGGTGGGATCTTGTTGCTGGATCTCCTACGGGGCATTAGCCATTGCACGACTTGGCCCACCAGACTCCAGCTATTCCTTAAAGCTGAACTCATTCAGGGTTTAGATCTAAATTGGCCAAATATATTTTGCATAAAAACCCTTATATTTATATGCTTAAATACGCTAATAAAGTGTTTTTAATAAAAATCAAATGCCATGAGACATAAAACTCCTCTAAGGGGTACGGTAACTAAATCAGCCAGCATCCCCACCCCTTTTGTTTACATGCAGCATTTCATACAGCATACATTCAGGTTTAGTGCCCAGCATACAGCCAGGTTTAGGGCCCAGCATACAGCATACATTCAGCTTTAGGGCCCAGCATACAGCATACATTCAGCTTTAAAGCCCAGCATACATTCAGGTTTAGATAATCACTCAACTATGTAATTCAAACCAGTGGTTCTCAACCAGTGTAACCTGAGGACCCACATTTGTCCTTGGTCATTAAGTCGCGACCCAAGATCGGGTGATCGAACTGTGTGGGAGGCAGAATGTGACGTCACTCCGGTCCAGGTACCTCTACAGGGCAAATGAGGGAGCTGTAAGCAATGCAAGTATGGATGGAGCTCCCTCTCGGCCATTCCCACATCTCAAGCTGACACTCGGTGACAGACACCATTTTTGTTTTTAATGGCTGCTCTGCACAAGAACTGACAGTGCTGCGCTAGGAGGAGGCTGAGGAGCTTCTCACCTAGCACAGTGGAAGGCACGTGGTGACCCACTCAACACGAGGTTGTGACCCAACAGTTGAGAATGGATTTAATGCATGTTATTTAATGGAATTTTGCATTTTTATTGTATATTGTTTTTATTGTTCCACTTTAAGCATTATTAAAAAAAGTTGCTCTCCTCTGAACAAACTTAGAATTTTTATTTGCATTAGTACATGTCCCCTTGGGAAGCGTCCAGCTCTCCATGCCCCTTGTTTGACAATATCTTGCCTGTGGAGAGAATTGATTTTAAAATACTGTATTCAGCTTCCACTTCATTGGGGTTCAGAATAACCTTTGAATTTCAGTGCAATTTGGTGAAGGTTGCGTGAAACGAACCCAGGTATAATTGTCTCATCCTAACTGTCATCCCTGCTCTGCATGCTCACCACCCTGTCATATGGACAGGAAAAGCTCAAGAAGCAAAACTTTTTCCCATAATCTTTCCCTATGTATATCACAAGGATGTAGAGTCTGCGGTAATTAAATTAATCCAATGCAGGCTTCAGGCACATTGTATTATTTATCTCTATATTGGGCAGTGCAATTTAACACCCATGCTTAAAAACTACTGTGAGAAGATATAGTTGACACCTAGAGATTATGGGGTCTATTCACTAAGCTGCCGAAGGATCTAGTCGTAGCTTCGGCTGATCCTTCGTCTAGCTTCGGCCCCAGGACCCCTTCGGTTTAGTAGAACCGAAGGGCTTGTGTACGGGCTATTCACTATAGCCCGTAAGGTCCCGAAGTTGGCCGAGCGGCTCAGTCGAGCTGTAGGCATATGCCTCGGATCGACTAAGCCGAGGTGAAAGCCAAAGCTGGCCGAACGGCCGGCCACTGGCCAGCCGACAGCCTGCTTCTAACAGCTGGGCGGAGCTAGGTGTCATCTCACGGCTGGCTCCGGCCACTTGCAGAGAGATCAGCGTCCCAGGTTACAAGGTAACCAGGGACGCCATCTGTCATTACACACTGAGAACCCGGCGGGGTCGCTATGATATCACAACGGCCTCTCCGGGTTCTCAGTGTGTAATGACAGATGGCGTCCCTGGTTACCTGGCAACCAGGGACGCTGATCTGTCATTACTCTCCCGGACGCTCTGGGAATCTAATACGGCTCCCGGCCGCCCAGGAGGGAAACACTTTCTCCCAGAAAGGTTTACTCTGCTACAAGCCTGAAGTGAATAGCCGAACACTTCACTTCGGGTCGGTTATTCACTCGGCTGCCTAG
This sequence comes from Nanorana parkeri, assembly GCF_000935625.1. Taxonomy (NCBI): domain Eukaryota; kingdom Metazoa; phylum Chordata; class Amphibia; order Anura; family Dicroglossidae; genus Nanorana; species Nanorana parkeri. The sequence goes on along the minus strand of NW_017306424.1, from coordinate 229,465 downwards.
ATTTTTTTTTTTGCTGAAAATCTGCTGAAAGAGCTCTATCCATAGACTTACAGAAACATATGCAAAATGCCAATATTTCCAGTTGCACATACATGTAATTCACTCTTTCACAGGTGAAAAAATTACTTACTATATCATTGATTGAGGGTCCTAAAAAAGAAAACATAAATTTACTATATAGCATTTACATATTTACTATAAAAAATGATTGTTTTTTTATTCCTTCACTAGAAGGGGACTCCATCAGGTCCCCTTCTAGTGATTGACAGCAGCAGAGGGTGAGTGCAATATGTATGTATTCAAGCAAAAAAATATGTAAAACACACCTCTAGCTATGCATTCAATGTTCCCGGTCCGCATCTGCAGAGATCGGGAAATGTCTCAGTGCCTGTGATTGGCGCTGTCAGCTTCCTGGCGGGCTTGGCACGTGGAGCTGCGAACACGCCCGAGCCCATCCCTATCAGTGACAGTACTGCAGAGTATGTACCTCATACTTTAAATCCAATTCTTCTAGTTCCAGCTGCAGATCCCGGTCCTGTCTTTGCCTATATCAGTGGTTCTCAACCTGTGGGTCGCTGTGCAAGGTGAGAGTCCTCCTCAGCTCTCTCCTAGCGCAGCAGTGTCAGTTCTCCTGCCACGCCTCCAGATGTCGCTGCAGCAGCCGCGTCATCCCTAAATTTTACCGTTGGGGGTCACCACAACTTGGCAAATGTTACCAAGGGGTCCCGGCCCTAGAAAGGTTGAGAACCACTGATCTAGAACAATGCATTAACAAATCTCTATAATAAATATGTGCTTAAATAATACATGCAATCAAAAAAGTGTTCACAATAAGCTGGGTCTGCAATGAGGGGTGGAGCAGAGGTATTTCATCCTGTGTTTGCACCAGACGTGGATTGGAGATTGCATGGTCTGCAGCACAGCTCCTATTTGATCTGTCTTTGCTCCCAGAGAACACGGTGACAGGGAGAGAGAGTTGTCGAGCATACATTTTATTTGAAGTATTATGTCTACTTTCCTCATGTGAGTAGTTTTTTAAAATAAAGGAGGTTTTTTAATTTTGCGGTTTTACGCTATGGGCTGTTTTTATATTTTGTTGGATATGGTCGTGATGAAATGCTGACGTCATTTTCTGTGCAACGATTGTGGAGAGATGGCCTTTGAATAAGATCGATTGGAGACCCATTAAAGCGATTCTAGACCTGTTCAGGTCTATTTATAGGGTGAGCGGCCCACTGAGAGGGGGAGCACCTGGGTGATAATTGGAGTTGACGTATGGACTTTGTACAAAGAACTTTCACAGTGGAAGGATAAAGAGTGTGGTGCATTTTGAGCACTATATATGTGTGATTCCACATTTGTGTATATTTGAACACGAAATTTATGATTGAACTTTCCAGAGGACTATTATTTATAAGAAGATTCATTGTGAACACTTTTTTGATTGCATGTATTATTTAAGCACATATTTATTATAGAGATTTGTTTATGTATTGTTCTAGATGAAGCGCAGCACATTCATTATAATTTGATATATTCAGAGGGTAACACTTCTTATAGTGCTTGCAGCTACACAGGGTTTGGCGCGAGGTGCTATTTGTCACATGTATTGCACTAATAGCAATTATCACATGGTAACCAGTTAGTTAAATGACTACAGACCTCAATAAAAGCACCAATTCAGAGATGATTTGAGGATCTACAGCCAAGTGATACACAAATAAGATACATTTTTGTTAATAGTTAATGTACTTGAATACATTTTTAAGGTTTAACTCCTGAGTTTAGTGTCCCTTTGAATAAATGGCATTGTCTTTATTACTTTCCCCCTTCTTTGCATTTTACAGCATCTCAATAATTCAGTATGTAAATCCAAGAACAAAAATGTAATATATATTTTAGATTACCTGTCCTTAGCTGTAGTGGCAACATTCGTTTTCTTTTCTCAGGCTTTTTCCTATATTTTTCCCTGGTGATCCTACCTTGAACACACTTCCTAGGGTGACAAGACTCACTCATTGTACTCTATCTATGGAGGAGCAGTGTTGTCACCCTAGGCCGCTTCCTTCTGCTTTGGACTGCAGAACACATCCCCCTTTCTTCATCTTCATAATGTAAGGACGAGGTGTTCTGCAGTTGACATAGCTAACTGGCCAGGGCTAATAACACTTTGGGATTTCAATACAGCATAGCCAGAGTGCCCAGGAAGTTTGGAGCTAACTGGATTTGTACACTGTACATTCTAGAGGTAGCCCAGCAAATTCAATAGATGCCTTAAACAGCATGTTCTGGTTGATATGTTTGCAGTTACCACAAAGGACCACAGTGGGTGACCATAGGTCGGTGCTTGTATGAAAGAGACTCATCAATAATACATGTCTAGAGCATTATGATATCAAATTATTGTCCTTAATATGAAAAACCTTTCAGGGTTGTTTGATGTCACTTAGCCTTGCATTGGTCATTTACGTCTTACACTAGCAAAGGCCTTTGTAACCTTGCCTTTATAAGTGCCCCTGTATACCTCAGTACTACAAAGTGATATCAAGCATTTGTAGGTAAGGTTCAGACAGGATATATTTTTCTTCTATAACATGAATCATGGTATCATGACTAGCAAAACAATTATTACATTTGTACAGCATACATACCTTCAACGTCATCATAATTTTCATCATCAGGCATCCTGTGAATTAAAAAAGAAAATGTAGTTTATTAGCACTGCATTGGCTATTATCACATAATGAAACAACTCCATGCCTAAGGGACCAAGAAAAACCAAGAATGGACCTAGAAACACCAGAAGAAAACCCCTAACAGCTGTAAGCACAGGAGGGATGGTTCTGTTCAACAAGGACATTAGGATGGAGCTTGGGGTAAAGAGACTCTGTAGGGAGGGATTGAGCCTGGGATGGTATTTGCGAGTCCATCATACACATACATTTTAATATAACAAATGTTGAGTCTTATTGTACTAGGTCACTGCACTTCTTCTTTGATAATACTGTTTTAGCTGGATGGCACCATGGTGTGCAGTGTGGGATCAAGCATCCATCATACCCTGGAGTGTGACAGATGCTGAAGACCACCATAAATCTTTAAGTGAGAACTCATTTTCCTTAAGCCATTGTAAGTTTTTGCAGCACGTTATGATGGAAGGGGCCGGCTCTGACAACATTTTGCAGAATTTAGGTAATAAATTGGGTATTCACTGCATTACAATAGATAGAAAGTTAAATGAGCATTTTATATCATTATATTTAATGGTTGGAACAGTTCCTCATTTTAAAGCAATATAATGCTTCATATTTAGAACGGAGTTCTGTTTTCCTAAACTATATTTCCATTTCTCCTTTTATTTTTAGACTTTCTTTGCAAAAATGTTTCAATTTTTTTTAATTATAAATGACTTTCTTTAGTAAATGTAAAGAGTAAACTACTTCTGGACCTTAGTGTACTGGCTATAGTTACATAGTTAGGACATAGAAAGAAGACACCATGTAGTTCAACCTATAGAGAAAACAAAAACAGAACAGCCTCCATGAACAGAGCCCTATGCTCACAGTTACCCCCTGTTGATCCAGAGGAAGGCAAAAAAATCGGGAGATTCCGACCAAATAGCAATTACAAAAGGAGGTTAAAGTAATATTAAACTCTCAAACATTTTTCAATAATGAATCCAGATGAAACACATATACGTTGCGCAGCACAGTATTGCTTTCAATTTATGGCATGCACTTACAGTCATCATGTTTCCAAACAGCTCCAACTTTCTTAACTCTGTTTCTCTGAACTTCCTGCCCAGTACAAGAACACTAGGGACAGAGCAGTCTCCAGCAACTGTTCATCTACTAGCTTAGTAGAAGAGGAAAATGAAGAGAGAGGAAGCAGAAGGGAGTAGAGAGTAATTGAATGGTTTGCCTTACTGTGTCTGTGTGTTTGTGGTACTGTTGAAAGCCCTTCCATGTGCACCTTGCTTTAAAGTTGGTTATGAGTTGATGAGTGCGTTTGCCATTTGTTTTGCTTGTGTGTTTGTGGAGACACGCACAGCTTACTAGCACACGCAAAGGGTGGCTCCAAAGGACCCTGATAGGGAAATGAGCCCCCTTAAAACTGGATATCAGGTCCAGTGCTCAGGGGACCAGCTGATTCTGCAGGAAAATAAAACCTTTAGATATGAAGGAGCAGCATCCATTGTAAGTGATTTCATCAGCATGTGAAATAGCTTTAAAAACTTTTGACTTTAATATGACTTTAGCACTGGGAGCCCCATCTATCTCCCAGCACAAGTTTCAGAAAATGCAATGCATGCTTGTCTATTTGTAGATTTCCCATATCTGATGGTGTTTGTAAGCGATCTGTCAGATGATTTCATCATATGTTGCTTCATTCTGTTGCAGCCCTCAGTGAGTCTGCATGCAAATACTAACCTCTGTACTTCCACATTTTCTTACTAATACTAATGACTGATGGGTCAACTTTCCTGGCCGTGCGAGCTCAAATAAGTTTGAGGTTGGCAGTGCTCCTTCTTGTAAATAAAAGGCAAATTTGGGATTTAGTGAGTAGCTGCCTCGTACATAAAGAGTGTATTCACACCTATGCACATACTCATCAACACACATGTGATGACGCACATACATAGGTGTGAATGGGCCCTTAGAGTTTCCATTTAAAAACACACTAAAACTGCAACATAGAAGTAAACCAGCCACATAGGGGAAAAAAATAATTTCTACTTGAAATACATTTTCATGCAGTAAAATTCAAAAGGTCTATTTATAAACAATAGGCGGAGCCATTCACACTGCGAATCTCTATGAACATTCATTCTATGCGAATAGAGGCAAAGATAAAGGAGCATAGGAAATTCTGATATCTAGTGACACGAATGTCATGCAAATGGCATTCGCTCAGATGCAAGCTGGTTGAAGCATTTATACATCAGCCCCTTAGTGTTATGAAAGCTTTATTAACATGTCTGTGAAGGTTCTCATTCATCCGGGTCAGGGTATATCTGTAAAAATAAGTCAAGGCAACTGGACTTGCTATATTTTTCTTGAAGACGTTTCACTGGTCATCCAACCAGCTTTCTCAATTCAGAATGAATTCAGAATTTTTTGTACAAGTCATTCTAAATTGAGAAAGCTGGTTGGACGACCAGTGAAATGTCTTCAAGAAAAATACAGCAAGTCCAGGTGCCTTGACTTATTTTATTAACATGAAGCAAAAAGCTGTTCTTTACGCCTGTGTGAATGAGACCCTATAATTTGTCTCATTCACCGTCACTGTCGTTTTTGCTGGCCAGCTTGGCCGGCATGTATCAAAGGCTTGGGAAATAATAAAAGAAATTGATTTAAAGTGACATTAAACATTTTTAACATAAAACAATACTGCAATGTGTGCCTTACTGTAATCCATGGTTGTTTCCATTCTCTTCGCTGCTCTTCCTTTTAAATCTGTATCTGTTCTCATGCTCTGCAGAACTTCCCTTTGCAGCAGAATGCCTTGTCTCAGGAATGGATACATGGTGTCTGTGTATAGGTTTGTATAGGCTTGTAACCTGAGCCAGCACTACAGGAAGAGGCACTCAGCTGCAAAGGGAAGTTGTCCCCCAGCATGAGAAGATATGAGGATTTAAAAGGAAGAGCAGCAAAGAGAAGGGAAACTACCATGGATTACAGTAAGGTGCACATTACAGTATTGGTTTATGTTAAACAATCTGAGGGTTTAATGTCACTTTAAGTTAACCATATGTGGTTAGAATGTCACTCAAAAATAATAATTTTTTTAACTGTCTTTTGATTTTGTAACAGTTAATGGGGACAAATCAAGGATAATTTTGGAGCACAGCGATGAGAAATATCGAAGGCCCAGGTTGAAAAATGTTTTTTGTTTTCTATCTGAGTTAAGAAAATGTTAGCTGTTAATATTTCCTCAGTCAGGAAATAACCACTACAACCCCATGGGCTGATGGACATTATATATATACTGTATACACACACACACACATATATATATATATTTCTTAAAATGCAAATATGCAATATACTATAAATTTTTTCATTGCATTCATTTTTAAATTGGTAATCAGTGGCGATAACTCTGCTCACATATAAGCTGCTATTCACTTCTTACAAACTCTCAGGTTGGCTGATATTCACCCAAAAAGTCCCATACTTCATTGCATCATTTCAGAAAAAAAATAGCTTCTGTCGGGTGCATGGAAGAAATGTTATCCTGACGTATATGTCACTTCCTCCCCTCTCATAGCGCCGCTCAATGAAATGACAGTTTCCTCAATGCCATGGGAACTGTAGTAAATGGGCATCAACATGGGCGGGATTATATAGCCTGCGAATCGCAGGTGTTGTGGGTAGTGCCCGCTGAAGTAATAGGAGGTGGGAGAGACTAGGAGACTTATGGCCTGTCAATCAAATCACACTGATAGAGGGCTAGTTCAGAGTGGGAGTCTGATACCCCAGGATTCGCTCACTATAACGAGCAGAGACATAATGATGCCACCAGTTGCTGATTAGAACTACAGCGGGGAAGTGGCAAGACCAGTGGACGGGGGGATAGAGAGCATAGTGGCCATCTGTCTGATAACTTTGCTTTGCATCATGCAATAAAAGAAACCTGTTTAATACTTCTGGGGTTCTATTTAAGTAGCAGGTCTGGATGACATTTTTAGGGGCTTCAAACTAAATTATTTGACTCAATAATGGCAAAATCGAATGCTCTGACAAACAATTTTGCAGAGTTTCATACAAACACTCAAACAAAGTTGTAAGGCTGGGTTCACACCTAGGCGTATCGAATATGCGTGTTTGTCGCGCGTTTTTACCGTGATTCGCAGTAAAAAACACGCGACAAACGCACGCTTCCGAGGGCTACTTGGCTGTATCCCAATGGAAACGCGCGACAAAAACGCCCCAAAGAAGCTCCTGTACTTCTTTGAGCGTAGGGCATTTTGTAGTGCGTTCATACGGCCTGTAATACGCCCAGGTGTGAACCATACCCATAGGAAATAATGGGATTTCGGTGTTTGAGCGTTTTGCAGAGCGTTCGAACGCTCTACAAAACGCCCAGGTATGAACCAGACCTTTAGCTTAAATGATTACAAGTTTAGACCCCGTAGGTTATCAATGTATAATGGGGGAGTTTATCAAAACTGGAGCAGACAGAATGTGAAACTGTTGCCCATAGTAACCAATCAGCTTCTCTCTTCAGTTTGTTCAGTTAAGCTTTGAAAATGAAAAATAGAAGCTGATTGGTTGCCATGCACAGCTGCTCCAGACTCTGTTTGCTCCAGTTTTGGTACATTCCCTCGAAAGGTTTTCACAATGGTGCTCCTTTAATTCACGTGCTCAATGTTTTTATCTCATCAATTGGGCAAAACAGAAACTTTCATTTTAAAAAAATGTTGCCTTTAAAACCCCACCTGACCTCCAGCTATGTATGAGGACAATCTCTGCATCTTACCAATATACGATATTACTATCTGAATATATTAAAAGCATTACTTACATGGGCTCTGGAAGACGGATGTTCCTGGGTGGTAAACTTGGGAGTGATGAGGGGCCCACTGGTGATTTGATGGGTGGTGGAGGAGGCAACGCGGACGACAATGCAGATGACTTCTGTTCACTGACGGGAACCTTTCCACCTAGGATGTATAGCAAAATAGATGGATATGTTAACTAATACAATGTGTATACAAATAGAACATGATAACAAGACTTTTTTTTTATTTTTGGATGGAGGTTAGAATCTGGGCATATCTGTCAGGTTTTTATTGCTGTCTGTGTCTCCTTTTGGGAGATTTTCCCTCATTTCATGTTCTGACACCCTTCAAACAGGTAGTGGGGGGAAAACGTCCCAGTGCGGTCATGGGCAGCAATACAATCCTGGTAGGGTTTCTAACCATATCCTACTGTATCCAATTCTAGAAAAATAAATGTTTTGACTTGAGTTAAACTTTAAAAACACAGTTGTGTTTATATTTATTAAAGTCAGGAAATCATTACAATAACCCATAATGACCAGTGATTTAAACGTGATGACTTCTACAGGCTTCTGATTGGATGGTATGAGTCACTGCGTTTCTCACATCATCATTGTTCTTCTTCACTTATTAAAGCAAATCTTCCCTTCGTCCATACAGTGCAAAGCCACAGGTTCACTTTATTGCCCCGACCCAAGCGATGCATCCTTTTACTTCCCCAATGCTAGGTGACAGTGTCTCTGCAAAGAAACTCATCTTGTCTGCATCCCTCACCACTTCTTCCTCATATGACCTGCTCTCCTTTAACAGTGCTTGGGAAGAGCAGCCAATCCATTGGCCCAAGCACTGTCACATGACTGAGGGAGTGCTGTCACCACTCCCCTAGGTCTGCGGAGAAAGGAGCGGTGAGGGAACGCAGGCAAAGTGAGTATAGGGTCAGTGGGGCCCTGTGCTGAATCACAGTCTCTTGGATCTGCATGGACAAGATGACAGTTAAGGGAATTTATTTAAAACTGGAGCAGACAAAATTGGGAGCAGTTGTGCATGGCAACCAATTAGCTTCTCTCTTTCATTTTTAAATCTTAACTGAGCAACCGGAAGAGAGAAGCTGATTGGCTGCCCTGGGCAACCTCTCCAGATTTTGTCTGCTCCAGTTTTGATAAATTCCCCCCAGTGTCTCTTCAAAGAATACCAGTTGCTTCACCCTACATGGGCAAAGCTCGAGAATGCTTTAAAGTAGACATGTGCGATTTGTTTCGGAAACGAATTGACTTTCAGACCCAAATCCCGAAAAACGAAATAACGCAAAATTTGAATCAAAACGAAACGAAACAATTTTTTTGCCGGTGCACATGTCTACTTTAAAGTGATATTACATTCAAAAGTTTTTAAAGCTATTTCAGATGCTGAATCAATCACTTAAAATGGAGGCTGCGCCTTGATTAAAAGTTTTAGCTACCTGCAGAATCAGCTGGTCCCCTGAGCACTGGACCTGATATATTGTTTAGGGTGGCTCCTTTCCCTTGCAGGGTCATGTGGAGCAGTGGCGTCACAATGGGGATGCGGGTCACACCGCTTGACACCTTCAGGGAATGACTGACTGTCATTTTGGTATTACCCACTCTGAAAAGTTGGACGAACCGAGAGCCCGAGAGCTGCATGAGAGAGGAGGGGACTGGCATCTCTGATTCCGCTGAATGAACGTACCTGAATGAACTTGGCGATGAACGTTCATCGCCAAGTTGGCCAGAGGCATTGAAGTGCACGTGATGTCATTATGTAACGACGTCACGTGTATACGTAATGATGTGAGCACCAGATGATACCCGGCGGCCTGACACACTTCTATGGAACCACCCTTGTGTGTGCTAGTAAGCTGTGTGTGTCTCCACAAACACACAAGCACAGCAAGGCAAGACCTTTCTCCCTGCTCTTTCTTTCTCCCTTCTTCCTTTTCCAAGCTAGTAGATGGACATCTGCTGGAGACTTTGCTGTGATATTGTACTGGATAGGAAGTTAAGGGAAGCAGAGTTGAGAGAGTTTGAGCTGTTTGGAAACATGATGATTGTAAGTGCTTGGGCACAAATATAAAGAAATACTTTGAGTATTTGTAACACAGCGCTTACAAATACTCTATCTATTTAAAGGCGGTTTACCTCCTTTATTTCATAGCTGCTTTGGGTACAAGTACAATTTAGACATATCCAGGAGCGCAGATTTATTTTTTCCTAAAGAAATACTTTGCTGGACAATGTGTATTCGTTTGATCTGGATTCAGTCTGAAAAAAAGTTTGATTAGCATTTACTGTGGTGATGTAGAGGTGCAGTGATAATGTATTTGTGTGTGTACATTTTCATGACTCACATTGAGGGTTTTCTTAATTTTCTATGGCCTTTTTAGCAGGTCTGAGTCATACAAATGAAACATTTTCTCCAGAGGAAACTTAGTCTGACACTGGGGTTGTCTTGTAAAGCAGCTAAACCCCTCCCTATGAGTCATTGTAACAAGATCACTGCACACCAGCTCTGCCTCTCCAGGTCACTATACACTGTCCAGGGGGGGTTGCCATTATGAATACTAATGAATGGGGGGAGAGAGCTCAGAGAGAGTGTTAATTTACACAGACTGCTTGCAGAGCACAGAGGCGACCATTCCAAAAGGAGCCACGAGGCGATGAAGATGACATAAAAAGTAAGTTTCTGTGTTCATGTAAAGTACCGGCATATGTCTGCTTCATGTACACTAGGTGTACATTGCTGGCATATGTTTTTTTTAAACATACCTCTGCAAAGATGGAAATGGGCTTTAATACTACATTAGAATCATCAGTTAAACTTTACAGTTCATTGATAGCTTTCAAGCCATTCAAATCAATCATTCCTTTTTCATTCCTCTTTTTCCCCTAACGATGCAGACTAGCTCCAGCGAACTGTCTACCACTCTCATATGGTCATATGAGGAAGAAGAGGCGAGGGATGCCGGAATCACATCCCCTTGCTGGGATGATGCCAGGCACCCACTCCAGCATTAGCACATGTTCTCGTGACACCATTGCTTATTGTTAGCTTGTTATTTTTAACTTTCTTTAGGCTATCCTTGGCTCATTTAATCAAGTGATCGTTCATCTAGGTAGCTAATGTAGATTTTTACTAATGTTATGGGCTACATTGAGGCTGGATGTTGGCTAAGCAGATATTAAGCCCTATTTCGTGTGCGCCCCACATTCTCACACACAGTTTGCACTGCATATACACTGAATCTAATAACGAGGGTGATATGCTATAGAATGTGTGCTCCAGTGTTGGAACCAAAAAATCTTCGAAATGCCTTAAATAAAAATGTAATTTTCTTTGTCTATATGTCTATGGGGTATCCAAGCTTTGTTGGACCAAAACAAGCACTTAACCCTTGCTGTGTGGGGGTAGCCCCACTGCAGGGGTTATTACACATTTTCCTGGAGTCCTTCTTTAATTGAAATAAGAGGCTAAGTCTAACACTTATCACTAAAAATGTTTTGTTTATTTTGTTGCCAATAGCCAATAGCCATGCATTGAACGTGAAGATGGCGAGGGCCTGCCCACAACCTAGAGCATTGGGTTGAAGAGAGGATGGTGAAAAAGAAAAGTCTACCCCTAGACTTAACAAGCATTAAACCCTTTTTTCCCATCTGTGTTTCAAAAGTAAGATTTTCCTTCGCTTCCTGTCCTGTAGGCTTAACAAGTGAGATAATATATTTTCAATGCGAGCAAAATCCACTCTTAGACTATTCTCATGAGAGCAAATTTCCCCATTGGAAGATGTATCCTCTATTATTGTACTGGTGGAAACTCAAATTTTTAGATTTGCCCTCACTTTCATTCTCGGTGACATTGATCAGGACAATTAGAAAGGAAGAATAAATCCCTAATGGGCGGACAGACAATAATTAAGACTTGAAAGAGGTTCTGACCTCTTACCACTCATTCCAAAATCTAAAAAAAAAAACATTTTACTTTAAGGCCCCTTTCACACGGACGGTCCGATCAGGTCCATCTGTCAGTTCTTCAAGCGGGCCTGATTGGATGCCCTATGCTAGTCTATGTGCAGCCGAGTGTAAACAGATGGGTGTCCGTTTACACCTGCTTACCCTCGACTCTGGTCAGGTCTGGAAAAACAATGGAACAGAGTTCCGTTTTGGCGGACCTGATCGTGCCAGATCAGAGGTAATCTGATGTAAATGGACATGTGTCCCTTTACATTCAACTCCCCATAGACAGACATGGGGTCTGTCAGTTTTAGTTTTTTCCTCCATCGCAAGATGGAGGCAGAGACTGGACAGACATGGATGCCATAGCGGTGACACGGATGCCCTCCTGATTAGCCTAGGTGATGGGGGCCTTAGTTAAACTTGAAACTGCACTACAGAGATAGGTGTAAAGTGCAGGCATGTACAGTATACGTGGCTACACATGCCTGCACAACCTTTCCATCTCGATTGAATCTCAGGATGTTCTGACTGGCAAAGCTTCTTTGCTTCTGGCCAGTGATGCCCTGGGTATCTGCACTTTATACCTGCAGCAGTCCCAAATTCCTGACAAAGTCTTTTTAAATACTGTCAATCTGATACAAGAATAAATAAATAAATAAGCAGTGCCGGAGAGCTTTGGGTCCATAGACTGGTTGGGCCCTGGGCTTATTGTACCCCACATCTCTATCATTAGTCCTAGGTTACAGCCCAAACCTGCACTGCACTCATGGAAGACTGTGCAAATCTACAACAATGTAGTTGTACCACTGACTACAGTTTATGTGCCAGCACTTTCACAGTTTCACAACAGTACTTTCTGTATTTGTGGTGTGAAAACATTTATGGGAAATTATGTTACAAACAACTTGCCCGTGTTTCATCTTTGTACTCATTTTAGCCTTTTAGATGGTTGCTTTGTAAGATCTAACTTTATCCTCGATATAAGCTAAAGGGGGAAGTCATCAGGGTAATTAAAGGAGAAGTTCACTTTCAGTGTTCCTGTTCTTTAATTAATTAATGGACCTCTCAGTAACTTGACATGTCTGCATGAATAAATTCCTTGCATGTCTTATTATAATGCAGCTTTTCGCAACCATTTTACCCCAGAGTAACCCTTGGAATTTGCTTCAGGTCTCAGGAAACCCGTGCTAAAATTAATGACAGCTACAGTTTTTGGAACATTAGTGAGATCACTAAATTGTAGAACATTTGAAAAATAGGAATATATAATATGGCATACCTTGCATATTTTACACCCTGGGCAGATCATTTTTACACCCTTCTGCTCTGTACAACAACATTTATAGTAATAATCCTCAAAGTAAATGAATAATAATAGCAGAAAAGAAAATCAGACAGTAGAGTTAGGGTTAGGCTGACATGGGAAAAATTCTTCAAATGATATGCTTCAGAGATTTCTTATATATGGTGTTACAGAACAGTACCCTTTTCTGGGACAGCGTCAGTGACACCTCATTCTGGCATCACATAATTCTAATGTGTATTACATTTTTTAAATTTTACATTATTCCTTGGCTTACATAAAGCAGCATCACTTGTATCTGATTAACTTGTGATTTAACTTGTAAAAAGTATCTTTATTAGGTAGTTTCTGCTACCTAAAAACATACGTGACTTATGCTTTCTAGTAGTAATAGCCTAAAATTGAGCAATTGAAGTAATAGAACAGATCTAACGGCTAAGAAAGGTTTACACGTCTAAGAAAACACGAAGCTAGCGTCAATCATATTTCAGAGACAATAGCCAGACATATAGCACAGTGGCTGGAGACTACATAAGCAATCTTATTGGCAGCAATGTAGGAGGGAGAGCCAGGACAGGTCAAAAATTAAAAATTAAAAATCGCAATCTTTTATGTCCGATACAAGAATGAGAATATAGCAAAGTTACTCTGCACATCATGTATGCTATTTTATTAGGCTGCATGTCAAGAGTAAAAAATGAGGCAGGCTTCAATGTAAAAAAAGATAGTGGATTATGTCAAAGACAAGAGGCAGAAATATTGCACAGACACTTTGCACATCATGTAAGCCTTTTTACTAGCAGGCATTTGAAGAGGGAGAGACAAGACAAATGATAATGATGATAATAAAATGATGCAATAAAAGTATAGTGGATTATGTAGGACACAGAAGCCAGAGATATTGTACAGTTAGCACCGAATCAGTTGGAGTAGGACACATTTTGAAAGGAACACACAGCATGCATTCTTTCATCCTGCAGATCCACATCTAAGAGTACATAGACACAAAATAAAGGAAACATTTTGTCCAGACTCCATAGACAGCATTTCAGCTGTTGAAGTAGACCACATTTGAAATCTGACACAACACAGCTATTAAGGCCAGATATGCATAATATAGAGTATATTAACACTATCTAAAGGAGTGGAATAAAGCACTGGAATAGTATTAATTCTAACATTTCTAATGGTCATTATTGTCAAAACCACAATTCCAAATTAGGCAATTGAACAACAAAATTAATTGAAAGTATTTTTGGGGGGTAAAATTACAATAGACTCAAAATGCAACACACAGTATGTGTAATATTTCCACAGTTGATTTTAGACCTCATTAAACCACATGCACATTTATCTTGGGAGAGCCCCAAAAAAATATATTTCTTAAATTATGATTAAAGTAATGTGCGACACACAGAATATGTTGTATTTCTACAATTTCTTGTAGACCACATTGTAGATCACATCTCTATCGGAGGAAAAATGTAAAACTTAGATTTCTCAGATTCAGCTAGAGATAAGGTGACACGCACAGCATACATAATAATTCTACAATTTCTTTTAGGTCTTATTAACTAAACAACATCCTCATTTATCTTTGAATTGTCCAAACAAGTATAGGTAATGTTTTAACATTACACTGTAAGGGTTATGGTACACTCTAAATATGTAAGTGCCAGATCAATTTTTTGCTTCATTGACGGGACTCTGCTGGAACTCATAGAACCCAGAACTTTGTTAAGCTCTTTCATTCTTATTCCCTTTTTGTTTTACTGCTGATTTATTTGCTTTTTTTTTGTAACATTGTACCGTATATTTGTATGTTTTGTCTGCACCATTTATTTTATTAAAAATTATCTGCTAAAATCATTAAGCTTATCTCTATGCTCTGAGGCCCGGGATCGCACGGTCCTGCACAATGCAGGCCACGATTGCCGTGTGGTCCCATTGATTTCAATGGGGTGACATCCGCACGGCAATCGCAGAAAAAAGGTACATGTACCTTTTTTTGTGACACGCGACTCGCGGCTGGTTTAGATTCGCCCGTCGCAACTGGGGTGCCACTAGAAAATAATGGCACCCACAGCACGATCGGTGCAAAACCTGACCGTGAGGCAATTCGCGTGGAATCGTGCACGATTGCCATGTGGTGAGGTGTCGCCTAGGTGTGCACCATCCCTAAATAAGAACTAAAAGTATCCTTGCCTCTGAGAGGAGCATATTGTAAAACCTCTTACTTTCCTGTCTGAACAGACAGGGAGCATCACAGGCATTGTCACCACATTTGCTGGGAACAGTACGTTGTTCCGTTAAAACACGTGGTGGCAGCTATTTTTCTGTGTAAAGGGTTAACTACAGAGTTAACCAATCACAGCGATGATAGCTCTCAGTCTGCTGGCCTTAGATTGTTGTCCCGTGAATTGGAAAATGTCTGGGCAAGGTGAGGCTGAGAGTGGTATCGTCACGTCTTGGTAACAGCATGGTAGAATCAAACTGCGCATTGTCACACATTTGTTGAAGTACATGAAGTTGGACCTGCTGTTACCGTAACACAGTTACTGCTGCTCTGACTGACTGGTCTTGTATCCGCCCTCTCATGTAGTTTTCTGCAAGTAGCCTGTACAACTACTTTTTGTCTTGTCCTTGTGTGGGGACTTCACTGGGCAACACAACCAGGCACTGATGGTGTGCACAAGCCCGTACGGGCTGAGGAAAACCACTCTCTTGTGAATAAGTTTTAAATTAGCAAGGTGGCATTAAAAACTTAAAAATGACAGTAGGATAACTACGACATTAAGAGGATTGTGTTGCCATAAGGATTTCCATTAACGGGAACTTGCTACATTAGCTGTTACTGAAATAACTTCTCTTTTTTTGGTTGCTTCCATGTTGTTCCTCGTATTCATTTCTCAAGCCCATTATCTCACTGCTCATAAATATTCAAGTTGAAAGGAAGAAGTGAAAACTGCAGTATCAGCTTGGAGATTTTATTTAAATGGGAAATAGACACATCCATAAATGTAATTGTATATCTTTCAAGTATTGTCATTATGGGAGCTTGACATAATCAGCTACTTAAAGGACACGTGAGTTTGAAAATAGAACAGTGTATGGCAGTGATGTGATGGAAAATGTTTGTAATTGGGATGTTCAGATACCAGGCTCCAACTCTCTCAGCTCATCTTCCCTGAACTTCCTGTCCAGTACAAGATCACAAGGGACAGTAGAGTCTCCAGCAGCCGTCCATCTACTCGCTTTGAGAAGGGAGGAAGGAGAAGCAGGGGGCAGGGAACAGAGGAGTAATTTGCCTTGCAGTGCCTGTGTGTTTGTGGAGATACACAAAGCTTATTAGCACACACAAGGATAGGTCCATAAGATACTGCAAGGGAAAGGAGCCACCCCAACACAAGATATCAGGGTCAGTGCTCAGGGGACCAGCTGATTCTGCAGGAAACTAAAACTTTTAAACATCAAGGATCAGCATCTATTGTAAGTGCATTTGAAATAGCTAAAATCCTTTTGACTTTAATATCAGTTTAAAACTGCATGTGCACTGAATGGTCAAATAAATTAAACTGACCACCAATGTAAGGGACATTCTTACCACTGACCACCAATGTAAGGGGGCATTCTTCCCACTGACTATCAATGTATGGGGGCATCTTTCCCACTGACCACCAATGTAAGGGGCAGCTTTTCAACTGATCACCAATATAAGGGGCAGCCTTTTCACTGATCACCAATGTAAGGGGGCATTCTTCCCACTGACCACCAATGTAAGAAGAATTCTTCCCATTGACCACCAATGTAAGGGGAATTCTTCCCACTGACCACCAATGTAAGGGGAATTCTTCCCACTGACCACCAATGTAAGGGGAATTCTTCCCATTGACCCCCAATGTAAGGGGAATTCTTCCCACTGACCACCCATGTAAGGGGCATACTTCTCACTGATCACCAATGTAAGGAGCATTTGTCCCGCTGACCACCAATGTAAGGGGCATACTTCTCACTGATCACCAATGTAAGGAGCATTTGTCCCGCTGACCACCAATGTAAGGGGCAGTCTTGCCACTGACCACCAATGTAAGGGGCAGTCTTGCCACTGACCACCAATGTAAGGGGCAGTCTTGCCACTGACCACCAATGTAGAGGGGATTATTGCCATCAATCACCAATGTAAGGGACATTCTTTCCATTAATCACCAATGAAATGACACAATGCAACAGGACCTGTTATTTGCTGACCACCAATTTTGCTGACACCTACTTAGACTGGCCAGATAAAAAAATGCTCTCAGCATTTGGTCACATTACATCTCAGAGCCACAAAGAAAGTTAGTTACTGGTCATTAACTGCAGGTTCTCCTCTGATTGCTGTCCTTATGGTGAAAAATGTCCAAACAAGATCACCGGCCCAATATTAATAATAATCTTAATCTAATTATTACTCGGCCAGGAGACATTTTCTCCACTGTCCGCCCCCCCCAACCCAGTCCTCCCATGTCACTATCCATAGGATTGGTGTGGCCAAAGTAAAACTAAAAAGCCACCCATGGTCCATATACAGTACCTTCTACCAGTGGTTCTCAACCTGTGTAACCTCAGGACCCACATTTTCCTTGGTCATTATGTTGTGACCCAAGTCTGCAATGTCTGCACTGCAATGGAACACACGGCGTTAGAGTACCGTGCGTTCCGGTGCGGGTGTACGAACTGTGGTTGGGAGGTGCATTTGGCGTACCATTTAAATGAATGGCAACGCAACAAACATCCCACACCAGAATTCACCGTAGGTGCGATTGCTTGGTACAGTGCATTAGTCGCACAGTACTATGCGATTAACGCACTGTACTAGTGTGAATGAGCCCTCAAAAACACTGACAAAGATACACAACCACAATCTCACACACTCACATACATTCTCACACACACATACACACTCCAAAATGTTTTAAAAATGTTTTTCAGGTCCACACAGTCTCCCTACCTTATGAGAATTGAAGTGGATCCTCAGCCTGGGGTCCAGTGTGGGCTGCTGTGCTGTGACAGAGCTCCATCCATATGTGCATTGTTGGTACTGCTCTCTTGCGCGGCCTGTAGATGTGTTGGGAGCCAGAATGTGATGTCACTTTGGTCCAAACACGCGAGGGAGCTGTAGGCAATGCACGTATGACTGGAGCTCCACCGCGGCCATACCCCCAGCCCACCCGACCTCAAGCTGAAACTCAGTGCTGGGGAGCATATTTTGAATGGCTGCTTGGCACAAGAACTGACAGTGCTGTGCTACAGGGAGGCAAAGGTCACGACCCACCAGTTGAGAACCAAGGCCTTATACAATGCTCTCGCCAGGGCTGACTCGTGCTGTGACAGGACTCTAAACATGCATGGAATGCTGCCCCAATAACATCAAATGGCTTTACTGTTTCATAAAATATTTACATGCACAGTGCTGACTTCCAGTTCTTTGGTAAGCCAAAAATGTCTAGTAATAGAGAACCATAGGCTGATTTCAGAGCTGTTTGATGAAAGGAAGATAAAGCACATTTGTGCAATACCCACCATGAAAAAGGGCTTGCCATGCTTGTTAACAATGGAGTGTCATAGGCAATGCTTAAAAATAGCTCCTCTTCCACTGCTTAGCATAGACAGCCTAATCCAATCACCCTGGAAAGATAGATGTTGTCCAAGAACAAGATTGGAGGTGTGCAAGTTGTGGAACAACCCTGCTCTAGTTACATAAACCCATCCTTGGTGTCAGGAAGGCTTCATATGTCTTATTTCTTCAATTTGCATGTCTGAAGGTGGGAACTGTTGTCAAAACGCCAGGGTAAAGGTGGTAAAAGGACATTATTTGTGGAAGAAAGATGGTGTTGAAGGCCCACACCCCTATTCAGGGATAGTTGTTCCAGTTCGATGTTAAATGGTTAATTTCATACGTCTTGTAAACACGTAGTCCTCTGTCCAAGATGTGCAACTCACTGTCCATGAAAGAAGGATCTTTAACAAACATTGCATCCCTGTGTCTTGCAAGCTCAAGAATACACTAGGACAGAGACGTGTACATCCAAAAGACCCAACACCCAAACACATCAGATAAAGCAATTTCTCAACAGATGAATAGGCCACCATAGGAGGGCAAAGGAAAAAGGATATTTTTGGAGGACAGTGAGGTGCACATTTTGGACACAGATAACAACTGGTTTCCAAGATGGGTGTAAAAGGCCATCTAAGTCAAACCATCCCTGAACAGGCGTGAGGGCCTTCGGCACCATTTGTTTTCCACATATATCCTTTCTACTCCAGAGTTTTCATAACAATTCACACCTTCAGCTACTCAAATTGAAGGATTAACACCAGAGAAGACTTCCTGATACCAATGACACCAATTGGATTGTCTAACTAGAACAGGGTGGTTCCATAACTTTCACACCTCCCATCCTGTTCTTGAACAATAACATCTGCCTCTCCATGGTAATTGAATTAAGCTGTCTGTCCTACCAGCATGGATATAAATGTTGGGGTATTTACCTGACACTCATTAGAACTGAATAAGGGGCGTGGATAAGCCAAGAAATGCCTTAAAAGGCTAAAGTAGGCAATACACGCCTCAAACCTTGATGAACGGGCTGCAATTCGCTGTGTGGATGCTGTCATCAGTACCCATCAGTACCCTTCCACCCCGCATCCCTCGATCAGCTGATCGAAGGAGCAGGTCGGAAAATTCTTCCCCGAATGGAGCCTGCAGCCAATCAGCTGCAAGTACTATTCGGCTAATCTGACAGCGGCTGCTGTCAGAATACAATAAAAACAGCAGGGGATTCCTCGGTCAGGACCAGATAACCTGCACCTACGAGTACTTAAAGAGCTCAGCAAAGTTATTGTGACAATAGTACCAATATTCAAAAAAGGCTTAAAGGAGAATTATGAGACGAGTGATTTTTACTCTAGGGATTCCCCCCTCCCCTGTCCGATCTTCCAGTGCTGACTGGCGGAACGGACGGGGGAGGGGGCGGGCACAGCTGGCTCTGCCTCTGAATAGGCAGAGCCAGCTGTCAATCACGCAGCTGGGTGGATCTCGACAGTAATTTCGGGATCCGTCCCGGCTGCTGCGTCTCAGTATACCGCAAGCTGTAGATCGCGGTATGCTGAGCTTTGGGTCATGGGAGAACGCTAGTTTGTGTTCTCCCGTGACCCTTAGGAGAACTATGGGGAAAAGCCCTGACCACATAGTTCTCCTTTAAGATACCTAGCTGGGAATTATGGGCCGGTCAGTTTAACATCAATAGTATGTAGATTGTTTGAGGGAATGATAAAGGACTATCTGCACGACTTTGTCTGTGGTAATGGTATCATAAGTAACAACCAGCACTGGCGAACTACCTGGGTCGCAGCGGTTGCAATTGCGACTGGGCCCTGGCTCTCCGCCACTTGGGGGGGCCCAGCGAGGAAGAAGAGGGCCCCCCCAAGATTGTGCCGCTACTTCCCTGCCACACAGCCACCCGAGCTGAACTCTATGGGCATAGATGACATGGTGTGTACATGGATAGAGAACTGGCTACAGGAACGTGTCCAGAGAGTATTGGTAAATGGCTCTTTTTATAATTGGTCTAAGGATGAGATTGGTGTGCCCCAGGGTTCTGTGCTAGGCCCCATACTGTTTAACCTGTTTATAATGATATCGGGGAAGGTGTTAATAACCTTGTTTCTGTGTTTGCAGATGATACTAAAATTGTGAGGGTAACAGACACAAGCTCAGACATTTATAACATTGCAGGAGGACCTGGATAAAATAGAGGAGTGGTCAACTTCATGGCAGATGAGGTTTAATGTTAAAAAATGTAAAGTAATGCATTTTGCGGTTAAAAACAGGCGTACAGACTACACATTAATGGGAGCTCCGCAGGGGTCGTCAGAAGTGGGAAAATATTTGGGGTTCATAGTAGACCACAGATTAAACAATAGCTTGCAATGCCAGACTGCAGTAAACAAAGCGAGCAGAGTACTGTCTTGTATTAAAAAGGGAATGTACTCTAGAGACAAATTAATAATTTTGCCACTTCACAGATCACTGGTTTCGGCCTCATCTTGAGCATGTGGTTCAATGTTGGTCACCAATTCACAGAAAGGATGTCCTTGAATTAGAGTCTGGAGAATAGCAACAACACTGATAAAGGGGCTGAAGGACCAAAGCTATGAGGAAAGATTGCAAACATTAAACTTGTTCACTCTGGAAATGAGGGGATGAAGAGTGGACATGATTTTCAAAATGTTTAATGTTGAGGGCAATATCAGTAATAAACTTTTTACTGTAAACATGCAAAAAAAGACAAGAGGCCACCACCTAAAATTGGAGAAATAATGGTTTAACCACACGGGGCGAAGGGGGTTCTTTTATGTTAGAGCGGTAAAATTGTGGAACTCTCTTCAACAAGCAGTGATATCAGCAGAAAGTATGGAATCATTCAAGAATCGATTAAATACTTTCCTCGGAGAACAAAACGTACAGGGGTTCAGGTACTCTTAATGACTGGAACACACACACCCTCACACAGGTTTAACTCCATAGACCTGTGTCTTTAATCAACCTCAAATACTAACAGGGTTATTCACAAAAGGGTGAAGAGTTTGGAGAAGGAAGGAGCAGTGAACAATCTAGGACAACATAGCTGAACCGTAAAGTGAACTGAATTGGAGAATTTTTCCAAATCAGCTATTTTGGCCTAGATTCGTCACTTCCCCTCCCTTCTCCAAACTCTTCACCCTTTTTTTCAAAAAGGTGGAATTTCCCTTTAACATTACAGAACAAATACATTCGAATGTTACTAACTACTAATAGCTAAAAGGACAGACAATTAAGTAAAATATCTGCAATGCATACAGACAGCATTATACTGTATATACAGTGTATGTATATATATACATATATATATTTGCAGTTGGAGCCCTACTGATGCGTACCGATCATAGAGATCATCAACCTGCCTAACGCAACCTGAGGTGTGCCATAGTCGCTATGGGCAGTATGCCAGTAAGGGGGCATTTTCAAAAGAGTAAATGATAAAAGAAAGGGTAAGGGAGGGTGAGATGTCACGAACGAGCCGACAGGTGAGTATGGTATACAGGGGGAGTTTTAATGTGTAGGGCTCCATCCTCGAATACAGCTAACAAAAGTTGACCTAAAACATATATATATATTTATACTGTGTATATATATTTATACTGTATATATATATTTATACTCTATCTATCTATCTATCTATCTATCTATCTATCTATCTATCTATCTATCTATCTATCTATCATCTATCTATATTTATTTATTTTAGGTATAGTGGAGAAAGCTTACAAAGCTCTACCATAAACAAATTGCTGTTTGTACATTTTTATCCTGGTAACACTTGTTCCCCTCCTTCCTTGTCTTGATGTCACAGGTACAGGAAGTGAGCGGAAATCTCTCAGGTAGGGTTATAAACATTAATGCAATTATAATAAATACGCTAACTTCCCAGCCTATCCAAAACTACAAAAAAATTGAATTTAAATTGTATCTGTCACTTTGCCTATCTCTTGATTTTCTAGGCCACCCACCACCAGCTAATACTTACCTACCTTCCCCTTACTCACCCGCCGTCTGTTCGTCTGGCAAAGCCATGGCCTCTATTCCTGTGTACACTCTGTGTCAGTCAATGTCAGAGCTTACACAGTGTTAAGCCGGGTACACATGTATCGAATTTTGGCTGATTCCTGATGCTCGTAAGCATTGGTGGAGCAATCTGTTAAATCTTCTTCGTTCAGGCCGTAGGTTGAACAAAGAAAATATATATGTGTATACCTGACTTTAATGAGCTTCTTGTTTCCCACTTGTGACAGGGTCCTTGTCTGACAATTGGCCGCTCAGGCCCCAGCACTGCGTCCTGGGAGGAAGGGAAGAAGTTTGCATGCTCCCCCATGGTCAGAGGTTCTTCCAATGGCTCCAACAAATAAAGGCAAAGTAACAGGTTCAAACAACCAATCAAACATTGCACCCAATGGTAGAGTCTGTACATCCTTGCAAACCCACAGCATACTCACAGCGGGTATGGAAAGAACTAAAATAGGGTAAAGAAGAGAGTGCATCAGATTGTGCCGAATATCACTTTATTTAATAATTGGATAGGAGACAGATGATTGCACTTACAAATTAAACACATCTCTATCTTTCAAGTTTTTATTTTGTAAGTGCAATCATTTGCCTTTTATTTATTTAGTAGACGAGGTGATAGTCTCTTCTTTATAGTATCAAAGTAACAGGTTCCTGCAAAATATTGCAGCTTACCAGCCATTAGATGTGGTGGCTGCATTAGTTTTCTTTTTTTTTTTCAAGCTTTTTTCATTTATTTTCACCTGGTGATCCTGCCGGTAATACACTTCCTGTCCTACGCTGACAACACTGTGTACTGTATAAATGAAGCAGCAGCAGCATCATCCTAGAACAACTTCCAAATGTATCCCCCGCACTCCATACAGCATTAAGGACCTTGGTAAATTGCGGTGCTTGCAGTGATAGATCAAGGTTGATGCCGTGCGGCATTGAGTCTTGAAAGCAATGAAGATCCCCAGCACTAAACAGAAAATGTTTAAACTTCTTGTGTGCATTAATTGCAGAAGTGCCTCATGTGAAAAACCAACGTTTTGGGGCCACGCAGGGTGACATAGTGACCATTGCTTTCAAGACTCATCCTAGAACAAGGCTACAGACTTCTTCTCCCCTTCTCCATAACATAGGAGAGAGATATTTTGTAGTCCACAGAAATAGCGGGAAACAGTGCTAACTGATAACAGTCAGAGGGGCAGAGAGCACAGGAAGTTGTCAGCTCATAAGATTTCTGGAAGGACCAGTGTTTTTGCACGTATTGAACAGATATAACTAAACTAAGGCTGCGGAAATTAACGATTAATTACCCGATTAATCGTTAAAATTTTTGATTGATTAAAATTCTTTTCATCAATAATGTAAAACACTCACCTCTCCGCCGGCTTCCGGGAGTCCCGTCGGAGATCCGGTGACGTCATGGACATCAACGTCACTGGACTCCTCCCCCCTTCCCCCAGTTGGTCCATCGGCTAACGAAA
>NW_017306424.1:186642-205348 GCF_000935625.1 Nanorana parkeri | reverse complement strand
TGTATATATATTTATACTGTATATATATATTTATACTCTATCTATCTATCTATCTATCTATCTATCTATCTATCTATCTATCTATCTATCTATCTATCTATCTATCTATCTATCATCTATCTATATTTATTTATTTTAGGTATAGTGGAGAAAGCTTACAAAGCTCTACCATAAACAAATTGCTGTTTGTACATTTTTATCCTGGTAACACTTGTTCCCCTCCTTCCTTGTCTTGATGTCACAGGTACAGGAAGTGAGCGGAAATCTCTCAGGTAGGGTTATAAACATTAATGCAATTATAATAAATACGCTAACTTCCCAGCCTATCCAAAACTACAAAAAAATTGAATTTAAATTGTATCTGTCACTTTGCCTATCTCTTGATTTTCTAGGCCACCCACCACCAGCTAATACTTACCTACCTTCCCCTTACTCACCCGCCGTCTGTTCGTCTGGCAAAGCCATGGCCTCTATTCCTGTGTACACTCTGTGTCAGTCAATGTCAGAGCTTACACAGTGTTAAGCCGGGTACACATGTATCGAATTTTGGCTGATTCCTGATGCTCGTAAGCATTGGTGGAGCAATCTGTTAAATCTTCTTCGTTCAGGCCGTAGGTTGAACAAAGAAAATATATATGTGTATACCTGACTTTAATGAGCTTCTTGTTTCCCACTTGTGACAGGGTCCTTGTCTGACAATTGGCCGCTCAGGCCCCAGCACTGCGTCCTGGGAGGAAGGGAAGAAGTTTGCATGCTCCCCCATGGTCAGAGGTTCTTCCAATGGCTCCAACAAATAAAGGCAAAGTAACAGGTTCAAACAACCAATCAAACATTGCACCCAATGGTAGAGTCTGTACATCCTTGCAAACCCACAGCATACTCACAGCGGGTATGGAAAGAACTAAAATAGGGTAAAGAAGAGAGTGCATCAGATTGTGCCGAATATCACTTTATTTAATAATTGGATAGGAGACAGATGATTGCACTTACAAATTAAACACATCTCTATCTTTCAAGTTTTTATTTTGTAAGTGCAATCATTTGCCTTTTATTTATTTAGTAGACGAGGTGATAGTCTCTTCTTTATAGTATCAAAGTAACAGGTTCCTGCAAAATATTGCAGCTTACCAGCCATTAGATGTGGTGGCTGCATTAGTTTTCTTTTTTTTTTTCAAGCTTTTTTCATTTATTTTCACCTGGTGATCCTGCCGGTAATACACTTCCTGTCCTACGCTGACAACACTGTGTACTGTATAAATGAAGCAGCAGCAGCATCATCCTAGAACAACTTCCAAATGTATCCCCCGCACTCCATACAGCATTAAGGACCTTGGTAAATTGCGGTGCTTGCAGTGATAGATCAAGGTTGATGCCGTGCGGCATTGAGTCTTGAAAGCAATGAAGATCCCCAGCACTAAACAGAAAATGTTTAAACTTCTTGTGTGCATTAATTGCAGAAGTGCCTCATGTGAAAAACCAACGTTTTGGGGCCACGCAGGGTGACATAGTGACCATTGCTTTCAAGACTCATCCTAGAACAAGGCTACAGACTTCTTCTCCCCTTCTCCATAACATAGGAGAGAGATATTTTGTAGTCCACAGAAATAGCGGGAAACAGTGCTAACTGATAACAGTCAGAGGGGCAGAGAGCACAGGAAGTTGTCAGCTCATAAGATTTCTGGAAGGACCAGTGTTTTTGCACGTATTGAACAGATATAACTAAACTAAGGCTGCGGAAATTAACGATTAATTACCCGATTAATCGTTAAAATTTTTGATTGATTAAAATTCTTTTCATCAATAATGTAAAACACTCACCTCTCCGCCGGCTTCCGGGAGTCCCGTCGGAGATCCGGTGACGTCATGGACATCAACGTCACTGGACTCCTCCCCCCTTCCCCAAGTGGCTCCATCGGCTAATGAAGGGAAGGGGGGAGGAGTCCGGTGACGGCGATGTCCGTGACGTCACCGAACTCCTCCCCCTTCCCTTCGTTAGCCGATGGAGCCACTTGGGTCGGTGATCTGTCGACACTTATCGAGTTCTGCGACCGCCTGACTTCCAATTTTGCTACAACTAAGAGGTTTGCCCAAGAAACTTGTTCTGCACGAGCGCCAGCCAAGGCATTGGCCTATACACATACAGCACAGCAATGAAGTAATAAAATGAACTAGGATCACACTAATCCAGCACGTTATTATTCTGAGTTGCCCCACTCAAGCGGCGGCCATATTGAGTGGGGCACGTGAGATTATTAACGTGCTGGATTAGCGTGACCCTAGTTCATGTTATTACTTCATTGCTGAGCTGTATGTGTATAGGCCAATGTAGTTGGATCTGTATGTGCGTTATAACTAATTGAAATTAATCGATTTTAATAAAATTTGATTAATCGAACACAAAATTTTTAATCAGTAACAGCCCTAAACTAAACGGTTTCAATTATATATTTAACAGGCCAAAAGCGAGCAAATACGACATGTTCATTGATAGGATTTACCTACACTGTAAATAAATGCAATGTCAATTGGCCTTTCAATAATGAAATGGTTACTTCTAACAGACTATGAACAGGGCTTACAGCTTGGCCTAAATATTAAATAACCAATCAGAATCAATGGTACAATCTGATGGCAAAAAAATATTTTCTATTATAGATATTTTATACTGTATGTGCTTATTATGCATTTCTAAATGCTATGCAGACAACTTTGGAGCCAGCCTAATTACCTTGGAAGAAATATAGAGGTCAGCCAAATAAATTTCATTAGCAGGAGGAAGCCCATCGGGTCTTAAAGTGGCACTAAACTCAGGAGTTAAATCTTAAAAATGCATTCAAGTACCTTGACTATAAACAGAAATGTATCTTATTTGTGTATCACTCGGCTGTAGATCCTCAAATCATTTCTGAATTGGTGCGGACACTGTCCTTCCTTCTGGAGGGGGGCTACTTTTGTTCCCCATGGTCCCTGTGTGTGTTGTAAAGTAGTCACCGCTCCAAGCTCACTCCTATGATAGACTACAATCTCAATACAAATTAGTAAACTAAACATGAGATTGTAGTCCATCAGGGGAGTAAGCTTGGAGCGGTGGCTACTTTACAACACACATATGAACTAATGGGAAACAAAATTAGCCACCCTCCAGAAGGAAGGACAGTGTCCGCACCAATTCAGAAATGATTTGAGGATCTACAGCCGAGTGATACACAAATAAGATACATTTCTGTTTATAGTCAAGGTACTTGAATGCATTTTAAGATTTAATTCCTAAGTTTAGTGTCACTTTAAGTTAAAATAATAGAACCGTGATTTTAGCCATGTATTGTAGATAAGCACTTTCATTTCACATATACAAACAGATAATAAAATTCCAGCTTACCGCCCCCTTTTCTAGCTCTGTATCTTTCTATATCCACATTAGGTGGTCTTGAAGGTTTTTGAGGTGGAGGACCTAGTTTGGCTGGAGATGGAAGTGGCTTGCGGTTCGGTTCATTGGGATCTTTTGGCTCTCTTAAATTGTCCTGGGAAGATGGTGTTCCAGATTGTTTTAATCCAAAAGGTGAAGAACTGTTACCATTTTGGTTAGCTTTCATTTGGAAACTGGATTTCGGGCTTTCGCTTGGCTCATCTGTGCTTTTATTCAGAAACGGGCTTTGGATCTGTTTAATACCAGCAGGTCTAAACGCCATTCCATGGAAAGGTTGAGAAGAAGGACTTGCAGACATATTTTCTTCTGTCGATTCTTTTATCGGTTTTATAGGCTTTTTGTCCTGGGAACCTGAAAATGTTTTTGCTACCAGGTTGTGTTTGTTGAAACTGTTCTCACTTGGTGATCCGCCCACGTTGACGGGGGGTTTGGCCCCAAATGGCAACTTCTTTTGAAAAGGAGGCTTGACCTCATTGTCTGAAGTTGAATTAACTGGTTTCAGTTGAGATGGTTTAGCGAAAGACGGTTTTTCCTCAATTCCCTCTGGTGGAAAAGTTGGCTTGAGCCCACCAAACTTAGCCTCATGTGGAGCATTATTACCAATGACAAAAGGTTTGCCAGCTCCAAGTTTTGGAAAAGGGACCTTTGGTTCTTCTGTCTGGCTGGGGGATTTACATGCAGATGGTTTGGGAAATGTACTTTTCTCCTCTTTTGCTGGGCTGTTTGTGTTAGAAGGGAAAGCAGTCCTGTTGATGCCTCCAACTGGTTTTGCAAATGACGGTTTGACTTCATATGCTGGAGCTTTCGGTCCTGGTGCAGGTTTTGGAACTACTGGCTTCTTAGGTGTTAATCCAGGTGGGGTGCTGCTAGGCGCCTCAAATCCCTTTAGTCTTTCTTGAAATGACTTTAAACCAGGTGGCCCAGGGGAATTCTGTGTCTCCTCCATGGGTCTGGGAACTCCACTGAACATAGCTGCAATCGACTTCACATTTGTGCTTTTCTCCTGCAAGCCGAAAGGAAGAAAAGAGCTCAAGTAAAGTTTCACATAGCACAAGCACACACACGCACTCACACACACATATATGCACCAAGCTCTTTCAAAGGCTTCCTGAGCTGAGGCTTGCAACAGAGCTGATTGGTAGAATTTATTTAACAAGTATCTTCCTGTATGGTTAAATAACGCTGCTCTCTTACTTGTGCACTTTAGTTTTTCTTTTTATATTACATATACATACTGTATCTCTAGCATCTTTTTTATGGGTTTTTATTAGATGAACATACAGTTGGGGCTACGTGAAAAGTCACACAGACACATCTACACTCTCATTTACACAAATGTCATCAATCATTATCTTTATTGTTTTAAACTACACCAAAATTGTATATCAAATTTGTTTACTTTACTATATTTGTTCATATACATTGTATTATGTTAACTATTATTTATAACATGACAACAAATTCAGTAGCACTGTAAAATGAGACACTAAATAGGCGGTCATTACCGCACAGTTTGGAAAGTGACAACTATTCTGTGTATTCTGGGTTAATTTTGCAGTTTACAGCAGCCCCTTTCCATCTCTAGTCTGCACAGTGGACAAAAATTCAGCATTTTCATATTGCCCCATCATTGACCAGTGTCATCCTTCTGGCTATGCATTATGACAGAAGTTTGTGAAGGGCAGCCGAGATTGAACACAATTTCAATACTTCTTTGGCCACTACAATACTTCCCATACATGTATTTTAGCTGCGTATTTGAAGTTTTGCCAGGAGTTTCCATGAATGTTTAAAGTGAATGTGTGATTTGTCCATACAAGCCAAAGTAGGTTTATTTAGTTGCCTGCCCCACCATTCTCTCTTTCCCTCCTACTGCTTAGACTGAGACTCATGATGCTTATTCTTACCTTCCTTTCGCTACCCCACAGCTCCCTTCGCTGTGGGAGTTGTGGTATAAAACTTTGGAGAGCCCAAGGGCTGTACAGACTGACGTAGAAATGAGAAGACACTAGGCACTTTTAAAGAGCCAGTGACCATGATATTTTCCTGACCTCAAGCAAAAAGACAACATCAACTGGACCTGACATTGGTTGTGACCACAGCTACACCCTACAGTACACTGAAACATGCATACTGAAATATCACTCTTGCAGTCAAAAGAATCACAACTGCTGCAAAATTCAATTCATATAAAAGATAGCCACTCCTAATTAATACTTCTAGGTTACTTGTCTTTTAAAAACAGGCACTCTGCACTCAATAAGGTGAAAACACAGACTGCGATGAAGTAAGAAGCTGCTTTTGGTTCCCTTATTGTGCTTACTGTACTCACACAGTGTGACAAACGCACACACACACACACACACACAACCACCGTTGGTGTGATGACAAGTCACTGTACACTTGATAAAGACGTGATAGTTGCTGAAGCCACTTCCTGATTACACCAGAGATGCACTGGCTTCTGCAGATTTTCTTTCTTTGAATATTATGAAGTACAGCATTGACTCTTAAATGGGAACATATTTTCATGTTATTACATCAGAAATCTAAAAAACAAGGGTGCTGGGCATAGTGGGCATAGCTGAGGCATATACAGTATTTTCCTGCATAACCTGCCAGCTTGCTGAAGGCTGTTGTCTCTTCTTCCCTGCTTCTACCTCTGTTCAGCAAACAGAACTGTAACATAAGTGGTTTAGCAGAGAGGCATATAGAAGTGGTGAGGGGATCTAACCTGCCAAGACTTTAAAGGGCCAGCCCAAATCTTACTTATGAGCTTTTGCAACTTGCTGCTTCTGCATGTGGTGACCTACTATCACCAGGCATACTTCAAAAGAGACCTGATGATGGATTGAGGCCGCAAATGAGTAAGGTAGTGGGACAAGCGTGCTTACAATGATTGGGTTGCATGGAGGGCTAGGTCAAGGCAGAGGATGGAGAGTCTCCCAATTCAGGTATTGTGGTGGGGAAGCAACAGAGGTGAGAGCCTCTCCTGTCTCTGCTTTTTACCAAAAACATACTTTTTGTAAATACATAAAAAAGACAAATCATAAAGTAACATTTGCAGAGTCATACTCCTTCAACCAGTTGAGTTCCCGGGCCTAAATCCACCCAGAGCTTTTTTTAATTCATTTTGGCATTGTCTCTGACCAAAAAAAAAAAAATCACACACTCTAATACTTTATTGGACCATCTATAGCTGTGATTATGGCACATATTTGCCACTGCATCATTTTGATAAGCTTTTACAATGTCACAACAACATTTATTTCTGTCCAGAATTGCATTAATTTTTCACAAAGATCTTGTAGTGATGATGGGAGAGTCTGACCACTGCATACAGTCTTATCCAGTACATCTCAAAGATTCTCAGTGGGGTTAAGGGGTGAAAATGATGTCTCATGCTCCCTGAACCACTATTTCACAATCTGAGCCCGATGAATCCTGGCATTGCCACCTTGGAATATGCCCGATGTGCCATCAGGGAAGTAAGAATCCATTGATGGTAAAACCTGGTCATTCAGTATATTCAGGGAGGCAGCTGACCTCATTCTTTGGGCACATAACATTGCTAAACCTTGACCTATTATCCAATGGATGGCTCTGACCTGTTTGCTTAGCTAAATACAGGGGGTGACTTTTTTTTTTGGCTAGGCAGTGTGTATATATACAGTATATATATATATTAGTTTTTATATAATGTAGCAGAATGGTAATGCTCAAAATGAACATATGCGTTTTACATTAGCATAGAGATTTTTTCCCCTTTCAGTACAGATAGGCCTGGAGCTAGTGAATAAAAGGGAATACGTGTAAAGCCTTCATGGCAAGAGGGGGAAGGGGAACTAGGATAGGGAAGGTTTAAGAAAAGTTAGAAAAGGGGTCAGAGGAAGGTCAGTTACCGGATTGGAGGATGGTGGTCTTCCAGGAGAGGCTTCAGAGGGAAGTCAGGAAGAAGGTGTCTCGGCATTTCAGTTGGTGACCGGCATAAGAGAGAGGAACTTCCCACCCGCCCGCTCTTGGCATGGCTGTGGTTGTGGAATGGTTTGTCACAGCTGTGGCTTGGCAGTTTGGATCCTTGAAAGGATTGCTCTGTGGTTGGATACCTTGACAGGGGGATGGATGTCCTTCTGTGGTGGCAAGGTCAAATGGTATGACCGGGTAATAGGGACCAATGTGGGTCTGCGGGGAATTTAATTACGTCCCCGAGGCGTTGTATGGCGGCTGGGGGCATTCAGGTATAAAATGTGCCCGCAAAGACTGGTCTGTGTATATATAGATATATAAAGTTATAGTGCCTTCAAGTGCCTTGAAACCAAACAATTTTGTATACAGTACAGTTATTGGTTGTTGAGGTTATTTATGAAATGTTATTTAGAAAGTTTTGTAATAAAAGGTTGCTGTGGCCATTTAAACTCCACCTTTCGTGTAGTGTATTATTTGGTTAAGGTTGGGATTGGGATTCTGGTAAAGGTGTTTAATTAAAGGGGACCTCTGAGCTACTTTAGTCATGCGTGGTGATGCACACGTGGTTTTTGTAAATTGTTAGCACAACATTAAGATAAGATTAAGCAGGGGGACAAATTAGCACAATGGTGACTTTTTTGCAGGTTTGCAAAAGCTAAAAATTCAAAAGACATTGCGCTTACTTACTTGAGCATTTGATGCTTGTGCAATAAGCACAAGAGACATCATTGTTGTGATCTGATTTTTGGAGGGAATATTTTTTATTTATTAGGAAATATAAATACTATACTGTATATACTGTATATATAATGTTTTACACCTTTAAATTCTTCAAGAGGGGTCTTGATCTGGTCTCCACTGACCCCATGTAACTGTGCAGAAGTATCAGTGCAAAGTAACAGGTTTATTTTAATGGGGGACCCACCAGCTATTTATACTACTTTATTTTGCTCCCCTGCCTCTTCCTTTAGCCAGCAGCAGCAAAGAGTAGAAGCCTTGTGTAAGTTGTAACCCAGAGCTTACAAGGGAGTACTCTCTTCCTGCTGTCATTTAGCATTGCTGGGTGCCGGCGCTACCAATTCCCAAGCATGTGGAAAAAGAGGGAGTCAATCCTATGGGCCCTGGGGTGTCCCTTGGCTATGCGCTGCCTGAGGCAACAGGTGGTGCATGTTACCAGGGACGTGGGTTTTCAGGGCGGTGACCCACCTTGCTCATTGAATGCACTGGTTGCCAGGAGCTGGGATGCCAGCCAGAGTGTCCTGCTCAACTCCTGGCAACCAGTGATGTCACTGTTTGCTATAAACTGGGTGGGACACCATCCAAAGTGTCACAAGTTGATAAGGGCTCTTAGCAACCTGGGGTGCTCTGGCCAGAAAGGGCTCAGTAGGCTCATGCGACCCAATGGGATGCTATTTAAGGCAACCGCATTTATGTGCTAACAAGAAGCATGCTCATAGGAGGATTAAGCAGATTGACAGACAGATGAGCTCATCACTGTGCTGCATCTCCTCTCATTGTCCAGTCACAAGCTGGACAGGTCCATGGCGACCTGGGCTCAGAACAAGTGGTTTGAATGATGAGGATATCTAGCGAATGCAAAAAAAAACTGGAAAAATGTTTGGATTGAAAGTGAATATTGTAGCAAAAGCTGCTTTGTTCTTTTTGTCTTGCTTTTCATCTTATTTATGGCTAAAGCTCTGCTTCTATTTATACTGTGGTGCCACAAAATACACTTGTAAATGTTTCAAACAGCTCACAGGTTCACTTTAAATGTTCTTTGACGCAAGTCCTTCTTCTATTGCCTTTACAGGAAGCTAAAGAAGATACACGAGTATCTCTCTGCACCCTCTTTATCAAGGATATTGCTTCCTCAATGTGTCAGCTCATATTTCAGAAATGACAAGTTCATTTCCTTAGAAAACGCAATACAAAATCTAACATATCATAACAGCGCAGCTGGTCAGAGGAAGGAAGTCATCACATGGATTATATTGTTATAAAATGAGTAACTGATGAAAGTCCAAATGTTCTACCTCCTTTTCTTGCAGCCTGTATGCAAATTAGTACCTCTGCATTGCCCAATGACCCGACAAGAAGTGCCCATGCCTGCCCCCCTTGGGACCTCACACAGCATCATGAGGGCCATGGAACCTCCCACAGCATCATGAGATATATATTTCAGTTGCTTCTTTTTCATGGCTCTAATAATACAACTGCAATGTGCCAAAGAAAAGTGATCACAGAGAGAACCAGAACTGTAAACATCTTCCCGAGTATGGCTGATGCAGATAGTTGTACAGAGTTGTACTCTGTTTTTCAGTATCAGTGGTGTTTATTAAATAAGAACTGTGCTTGTAACAAAAGGGAATAGTGTATAGTGTTTTAGTTTATACAGTATTTACTCTATTTTATCTCAGAATAAAAAAATTACATTAAAAAAATCCCTTTTGCATAGCAAGTTTGTATATGTATTAGGGGTGCACCAGTGCCAATACTGAGTTTTTGCGCGAGTACTCGTACTCACCCAAATGCTCCAATACTGGAACTTCCGGTCAGAGGGAGATCTCCCTCTGACCGGCAGTGCCAAGGGAGCATGGCCAATCAGGAAGTCGGCTTCACTTGTTGCTAGGCAGCCTGGCTTCCTGACCAATCAGAAAGCCGGGCGGCTTCCTGATAGTTGAGGTACACAGTGCCGATATGTGTATTCGTATTGGCGAGTACCCACCACAAAATATTGGTACTCGTACTTGATACCAAAAAACTGGTATCGGTGAATCCCTAATATTTTTTCCTCCAACACGGGGAGTTGTAGGCTCATCTGGAGCTGGAGCTCAGATTTCACACAAAGCTGAATGAGCTAGGGGAGTAAGCCATGCCCCCACTCTCTTTCTGCTCTGCATGGCTATGTACAGACTTTCTAATAGAGAGAGCCAATGATAAAGCTTTAAAAGCACATACCTACTGCTTTGCTCTCTCTTTAAGCAACGTTGTCACCAAAAAAAACCAAAAACAAACTACATAAAAGAGGACTATTAATATTGACCTATCCAGCTGTTTGTTCCTTGTGTAGCGCTCACCCACCTAAGGAGCTGCTGGATGAACGGGTCATCCATAGCCTGTCCAGGAACCTGGCTGCCCCAATAGTACTTACTGCCCTTCTGTGGCGGCCAATAAAGCTGAGATCCAGACTGTAGATATGATGCTGAAAGAACTTTATTGTAGAACTTCTGGGAGAGAGGGTTAGGGCTAGGAACATCTAGGCTGGTGTAGACTCATTTGATTAGTAGAACACAGTAGCTGCTGCCATTCACAGACTAGGACCTTTTAGCCAGATAGGGCAATCTGTGTTTAGAGCTAAGCAAAGCAGTACTTGAATCAGGAGTCATCCATCCAGTCATCTTCATCCCTAGTATCAATAGTAGCCACTGGGCCCCCAGACTCGGGCCTCAGTGTGAGCACATGGCCAGTCCCCTAGTCTTCAGGCCCAGCCAAATCAGACAGTCAGTAGCAACTTCCCCCCTGGCAGGGCCCAGGGGAGGAAGAGACCTCACATGGCCCACCCCAAGTACTTATGAGCTCTCCCAAGATGCACCACTGTCCATAAACCTCACTATTGATTGGCTAGAGAGAAATACATACTCATAACAATCCCTTATTGGTTCCTCTGACCTGTGGCCAGGATACACCCATCAGCAGGCAGATGCAAATGATAACAGATTGATTAGGGGAAACCAGATGAGCATAGACTATTAGATCACAGCCAGACTGATTACTATCTGACAATACTAAATTTATTAAGCACTCCTGCTTACAGGGTGCTACACTTGGACCTTCACTCTCTTGCAGAGCTACAGCCATGGGCAGTGGCCTCAGGCAGCATTTCAATGGGTCATGTGAGCTCTGGCTGGCTGCCTCTGTGACGCCCTGGCTTGCATCCCATCCAGCTCCTGGAAACCAGTGAGGTCAGTGAGCTGGGTGGGAGACAGGTTGCTAAGAGCTCTTGCCTGCCGCCCCCTACTTCCCCCACATCACCCAATGAGATGCCACTTCAGCCAGAGATTTCCCCAACAATATGTTTTTTCTGCCACTAGAAGTTCTCAGTCTGATGTCCAGCATCATTCAACCACTTCTTCTGAGCCCAGGTTGCACTAGACTGCCTCCAGCCTGTGACTGGACAGTGAAAGGGGAAGCAGCAGTGATTTATCTATCATAGGTATTTATATAGCACAGAACCTTTTATACATTGTTTTACATACTATACATTCACATTCTAATGGAACTTACAATATAAGGTCCCTATCTTACATGAGTGGAGAGGACATTTATTTGTCAACACCTCACATCACTAGGCTTTATTACAGGTATTTATATAGTGCTGACAATTTAGGCAGCGCTTTGTATTGTACATTCATATCAGTCCCTACCCTCAAGGAGCTTACAATCTAAGGTGTGTAATTCACATGCATACATACAAGGGCCAGTTTTTAAACAGGAGCCAATTAACCTTCCAGCATGTCTTCCTCTGGGTACCAGAGCACCCTTGGAGGAAACCCCTCAAGCACAGGTAGAACATGCAGATAGTGACCTGGCCAGGAGTCAAACTACGGACCCCCCATGCTAGAAGGCAGAAGCACTAACCACTATGCCACTGTGCTGCCTGGAAGTTGACATTCTTCTGTACTTCTACTAAAACTAAAAACTGACATTTTATTAGACTTGTGCGCCGTCAAAATATTTGTTCCGTTTCGGAATATCCGTTATTTCGTATTTAGTAATTCGTATCCGAAACTCAATTCGGATTCGTACGAAATACGAATTTTCGTTAGTTTCGGCACATTTTCGTAACTTTAAGAACATTCGTTATGATGAAGTTAAAAAGCAAAAATACCTTTGTTAATATTGGAGTCGATGTGGTAGTTGTTTTTTTATCCGAAATACGAATTCCGTTAACGGATTCCGTATCCGAATTTCGTATTTCGGACTTAAAAAAAAACTACCATCAACTCCAATATACGGTAAATGTACTTTGCTTTTTAACTTCACTATAATGAATGTTCGTAACTGAACGAAAATACGTCAACGGAATTTCGTATTTCCTGCCTGTATTGTAATGCAACTCTAAGCAGCAGAAGAGAAAACCTCTGATTGGTCAACCAAAACGAAATACGAATTCCGTTAACGGATTCCGTATCCGAATTTCGTATTTCGGACTTAAAAAAAAACTACCATCAACTCCAATATAAATGTATTTTGCTTTTTAACTTCAATATAACGAATGTTCGTAATGGAACGAAAATACGTCAACGGAATTTCGTATTTCCTGCCTGTGTATTGTAATGCAACCCTCAGCAGCAGCGGATCCGTATCGGATTAAAAAAAAATCTTGTCATGTTGTTCAACCTCATTTACAGGGGTAATATTAGTTCCTGTTTCAAAGAAATTCGGATCCGAAATTCGTTAACGGAATTTTGTATTTCGGATATAATTCGGAAACTGCAATTCGGATTTCGGATGCTTCCGAATGTACGAACTTCAGGAAAATTCGTACGAATTTTCGATTCGTACGAATTTTCGATTCGTAACGAAACGAATCGCACATGTCTACATTTTATTGATTTGTTTTTCTTTCAAAGCTCATAGTGGTCACCAGGTTAGACAGGTGGCATACAATGTCGTTGTCACTAAGGTGCATAGTGACAGTGACATACTTTGAACATGGCCATCATGTGGGGGTTAAATAAAACAATTAATCCCTTAGGGTAAAAAACAAATTTTTTTCACACTTTTATCTTATTTATTTTTTATTATATCAGTCATTGTGAATGGATTTTACTATGACTGCTTGATAATTTAATTAATTCATTTCTGGTTATTATTAAGCTGTTCCAAACTTAGGAACTTAGTGAGAAATGCAGCATTTCAGAATCAGATGTCACTAAAGTCTTCTGATCATTCCCACAATCAATGTTTCAGCATAGAAACATGTTCCTAAATGTTTCTATGCTGAAACATTTAGCAAAAAGCCGGTACACATCGGAATTTCCTAATCCCGATCTGTACTAGCTGTCAAACAATGACAGCAAGTGCGGTAAATACCGCACTGCTATCACTGTCAGACACCCGATTCCTAAAAGGAAAGGTGTCTGTAAAAGCTTAACTCTTTCATTAATGTATTCCTCAATACTGATACATAATACACCATTAATGAACGGTAACCGCTGATTTTTATTCTCAGCGGTTACCAGCATTACAGAGCCCCAAATAGCAGCTCACATACAGTGTACGTGAGCCGTCATTTGGGCACTTAGTGACGGGGACGTACAGTGTATGTCTCCCGTCACGAAGGGGTTAAAAGTCATATTATAAAAAAATCAGCTGCAGTCACTATTTGGGTATTTTGACAGCTACAAGTGGTGACAGCCAGTATACAATAGCGAACAGGGAAGGTTCATCCATCCACACTGTTTAGCAGGGATGGGAGAATAAGCATTTTCTTTCTCGTTCAGCCCAACCAAGTGCGTGGTAGTCTTGCAGTGAGATAAGAGAAGAAAGAAGGCACACCCAAAGTGTAGCACTATGAAGCAGAATGCTGATCTTCCTTATGAGATGTCCCATATACTTTTATCATTTCATGCCAGACATTTCAAGAATCTAATTTTTAACATGAATACAGACTGATTATTGAAACTCACGTGCAATACATATTCATTTTTAACCGTTTCACGTGGGATGTCTGAGATTTCAATGAGCTAAAACGTTACTTAGACTAAAATCCTGCACCGTCAACCAGGTTCAACCTGATTCTGATCTATAGAGTTACTGGTTCCTGTCCCACATCCTGTCATTGAAATGCAAACAGGTGCATCTGCAGAAATCAAAGGAAAAGGAAATTGGACCTTGTAGCAAGTAAGGCAGCAGCAAGCTTAAAAGAGAAGTAGAAGCAAACCTTATTTTTGGCTTTGCTTATTTTTTATCTTTAGGGTCACAGTAGTATATTTACTATTGTACTTCTGTGACCCAAGGTCAGCATATAGAGGGCTACTGCTGGAGGGATCCCAGCATTCAGTCACCTGGCTACCTGATTGACAGCTGGCTCTGCCTCTCTAGAGCCAGAGCCAGCTATGCCCGCCCCCCTCCCCCGTCTGTCCCTCCAATGAGCACTGAAGGATCTCTGCACAGAGGAGACTGTGAGCTGAGGGATCAGTGGTTTGTGATCACTCAGCTCTTGGTCTACAGAGCCAGCGTATGATAGCTGTAGTGTTCCATGCCAGCTCTA
Source organism: Nanorana parkeri (assembly GCF_000935625.1). Taxonomy (NCBI): domain Eukaryota; kingdom Metazoa; phylum Chordata; class Amphibia; order Anura; family Dicroglossidae; genus Nanorana; species Nanorana parkeri. The sequence goes on along the minus strand of NW_017306424.1, from coordinate 190,679 downwards.
AGTATTGGGGAGAGTACATTTTACTCTCCCAATATTTCCCTTTTGAGTCCCGGTTCACACCATCGCATTCCGTCAACACGCGGCAAACTCGGGTAAAACCATGTGCTTTGCTGCATGTTTATGAAACCCGTACAAAATGCACTATACGCTAGTGGTGCCATTACTAGGTAATGGCACCCCAAACGTGACTGGCAAAACACTTGTTTTTCACAATCAAATGCACACGAACAGGGATCGCAGATTTTGCTACATGTGTGACTTTTTCTGCGTTTGGCGCATGTGTTATCACCTATTGAAATCAACTGGGGTTGCCCGTAAGGACACACGAGTGTGTGTCACTGCGACACATGGCCCTGCTATGCTATGGTGTGGACAGGAACTTAAGTTGAACAACGCAGCCTTGTCTAGGTTCCACCCTACGCCTGTTATAGAACAATGATGGAGCAGCAGCACACTGAGCTCATCACTAGACATGTGCATTCGCATTCGGACGAACCTGCAAATCAACAAAATTCAGTTGATTCGGCGGTTCGTATTTGTATTCGGCGGTTCGAATACGAAAAAACAAATTTTTTATATGCCTGAATATACTAGCCGGCAGAGAATGTAGAGTCATTCCATGCGCATATTATATGAGCCACTGCTTGACTTTTTTCCTGTTCTACCCCTAGTAAATCACATCAGCATATACACGAGAAGCCACCAAAGTATTTACAGTAGGATTAGCTCCCTAAACCCAGTTCTCCATTTCCATGCATTAAAGGTCAGCCAAATATAAAATGCTCCAGGCCAACAACTGAAATACATCAATGCAAACTATTGCGTGCCAAATTTCTTATCATCCAGTCTTGTGATCCAGCCAGCCCCGCCAGACAGCACATAGAGGTCTTGCCTACCTCCAGGCACACTGATGTTAAGCAGTGCAGCTTGCCTGAGAACATCACTGGCCTGCGATCATGAAGGAGAAGCACAGCCCTGTTTGGCTTAGAGCTCTGACCTCCCCTCCAAGCCTGAGTGCTGATGTGCAGGTGATACAGGAGGCTGATACAAAGACAGGTTCAGGTACTTATGCTAGTTGCATGTAAAATATATTTCGGGGTGTATTTATAACACATTCACAGAACTGTTCGCTCTGCGAATGGCTGTGTTGTAGATGCATATTATGTTCACTAGATGGAGCTGAAGGGCATATGCTCATCAGCTCCATCTAGTGGCCGTATTGTGGTGCAAATCTAAAGTGCAGATTTTTGCAACTCAAACAGCTCTGAAAACGTTTTATAAAGACGCCCCTTATTATTTTATATTCAGTATATAACTGGATTGGGGTTTGTTTTTATATCTGCCTGGAATTCAAGTTTAAACATAGTAATGACCTAAAACCTATCCCTATATTCATATCCTATAACCCCCTGAATCAGGCAGAGAGTGTCAGGAGAGAGAATATGAGGTGCTATGGTGTGCTATGCACTGCTGAATTTCTAACATGTTTCAAGCACTGGAAGATGAAGGCATACTTATTTTGGAAGCCTAAATTAAAGGGAGAACACATGCAGGCAGGGCCGGATTTACTCTCTCTGCTGCCCCAAGGCCAGGTTCCATAATGCGTCCCCCTACCCGCCAAACCCCCCCCATCCATGGAGAATGGCAGACCTGCAGGCTGCATACAAGTGATCTCAGCGACATTGCTGGGATCACTTGTATAAAACAAGTGTTGGCTTCCCCGCTGTACTTTTAGCTCTGCTTGCCCAAAGCAGGGCTAAATGTAGAAAACAACTACCCGCCCGGCGCCCAGAACTGCATGCGTGAGATAGGAATTCCACACCCCTGCTGCCCCTCTACTCCCTGCTGCCCCAAGGCCGGGCCTTGGTTGGCCTTGTGGGAAATCCGGCCCTGCATGCAGGAGCACATTAGCAATGCGATGCGCATTCCTAGTGTAATCATTGGATTCCAGTTGGAGAGATGACACAGGAAGCTGCAGGTCTGCATGCTCCCAGTTATGGTGTCACTCGACTGCTGTTATTTTGTAGACATGTAACCCCTCAAAAAACATTTGTTCGGTTTTCGGAACGACTCTAATTTTTGTTTCTTTCGTATTTCGTATTTCAAATCCAAAATTCAATTTGGTTCCTTATTCGGATTTTGTTTCTGTCCGAATTTTCAATTCGGAATGATCCACAACAGGAAGTCACATGACCGTGCCTGTAACCCCCAACAGCCCAAAAAAATCCATCTGATGTGTGACGGACCCCCGTACTCAGGATGAGTATGTCCTTCGCTGTCTTCTTGCTTGCTCAGGAGATATTGGAACCAGCTGATCTTTAGCTCTCAGTTTCCCCAGTCACTAGTCGAGGCTCGAGTGTAGGTGAAACAAATTCTGATTTATTGAGCAACTGCACAAACTTTTATACAGCAAGTGATGAGATCAGATTATAATCCCATCACATCCACCCTGCCCTCCCTAGACAATCGGTCTGCTCAACACCACAGGGTTTCCCCTGCTAATGAGCTCCAGACAGCCATAGCAGGAGCCTGGCCAGAATGTCATTGTTCTGAGCTCCTTCAGAGTACAAAGGGAGATAACGAGGGATGGTGCTGACAGTCAAATCATAATGCACTTAAACATAACTCAACACCAATACACATTTAACTTATAAACTCATCACCATGTCGTCACAGGATGTATCCGCATTTTCATTAAACAAACATTCGGGTTCCTTTGCATTCATATTCAGAAGTTCAGCTGCAGCCGAATGTCCAAATTTTAAAAAATTTGGAACTAAACGAAATTTACATGTCTAGTAATTTGTTAGGATCACAAAAGTGTTGATTTTAGGTGTTTATATATATATTTCAGCTCAGGATTTAAAGGAGAACTATGAGGTGAGTGAAAATCACTCATCCTCATAGTTCGAGCCGATGTGTGACAATGAAACTGTCACACGTTGGCTCAATAGATCGGGAAGTGAGCGAACACATACCGTCGGTCCGACAGTCACTCACGGCTCCTCGCAGTGATTCCCCCGCCTCCCCGCTCCGATCCTCCAGCACTGACTAGGAATAAGCAGAGCCAGCTGTCACTCACGCAGGTGGGTGGATCTTGACAGTAATGTCGGGATCAGTCCCGGCTGGGGCAGTCTCAGTATACTGCGAACTGTAGCTTGCAATATACTGAGCGTTGGGTCACGGGAGGACGCTAGTATATGTCCTCCCTTGACCCTAAAGAGAACTGTGTGGAAAAACACTTACCCCATAGTTCTCTTTTAACTTGATGGTTGTAATTTCCCTTTCTGCCTTGTAAAAAAAAATGTACTATTCAATTATTATTATTATTATTATTATTATACAGGATTTATATAGCGCCAACAGTTTAGTTTGCTCAGCGCTTTGCAAAATGGAGGAGACAGTACAGTTACAATATGATACAATTTCAGCACAATAGGGTTAGGAGGGCCCTGCTCATGAGAGCTTACAATCTAGTAGGAGGGGTATTCAAATGAATTTGATTTTGTTATCTAGTGTGCTAACTGAGGTTTTCATGCTATCACCACCCTAATGACCTAACCTTCTGTCCAATGTACAGAAAGCATTGTCGGATGACAGTCTAAATCAATCAAGATGCTGAATCCATAAATACCAGCAAGATAACAGTAACGGCAACCTCCTACAGCAGGAAATAGGTTGCATGACCCTTGATCTTCTGCTGTTGATACTTTTTTGAAAGAATCGCTTTCGACCATCATCGTGCATACATGAAATCATGTGATCAGACACCTTTTTGGATCACCCTTGTGTGCCCATCCCTGGACACATGGACAATCACATTTCTACCATACAGTCAGTGACATATTGTATGTAGAAGGTTCTCCGGACTAGGAAGTGATTGTGTTTGGTGAATGTGGAAGTATTACGCAGTTAGCAAAGTGTCGCCTTGCATGATAACTCTGCCTTTGGGTGCTTCCCTTTTTTACATTTCTTCCCCATTCTATGTGTCTGTACATTTCATGTTTTTAATATTTTTAGCAGGAGGCGTCACCTGT
>NW_017306424.1:166702-186577 GCF_000935625.1 Nanorana parkeri | reverse complement strand
TGGGGGGGATTTAACAAAACTGGAGCAGACAAAATCTGGGCAACCAATTAGTTTCTCTCTTCAGTTTGTTCAGTTAAGATTTGAAAATGAAGGGTGGATGTTGATTGGTTGCCATGCACAGCTGCTCCAGTTTTTGTCTGCACCAGTTTTGATATGATTTTGATTTTGATATGATATGATGATATGATTTCCTTAAAGTGACATTAAAGGCTAACCCCCATAGGATCATGATTTAACCCATTCATGTTAGCAGGGCAGAATTGAGAGCGCCTCCCACAAGCACAAGGTGCAGGGGACACATATACCGGTGGCAACAGTCGAAAAATGAATTTTCCCCTCGCTTTGGAGAGATTGCCTCATAGTTCCTGTTGTGTTTCTGGGACAGGAAGTGAAAGGAAATCTGTGCAAAAAAACCCCAAACTGACATAAGTCCTAACAAGCAAATATTTCTTAAATATAAAAGGAATCTGTATTTATTTATGCTTAATTATTGGTGAGCTTTGTGTATTTCTTCCAGATCATTAATCCAGTATGAAACTGTGCCTCTGTGCAGGAGCTTCCTGTAATGAAGACTGGTCACTGCTGCTCTCTCTCTTTGTGCAGTGTGATTGGTCTTGTCTCTGCCCCCTTTGCAGGCAGTCTGTAATGGGTGGGGCCTGCTTGGTCCCTCCCACAGTTCTGCTCTCTACACAGCCCATGTACAGCGCAGTGATGATGTCACTGCTACTTGTACAAGGTAATAGCTGTGTTTGCAAAGGCATTTGGTGACCAAAGGTGGATTTATATCCTTTCTAGCTATCGAGGAATATATTTAATTGGAAGTTTTTGTATGTGGGGTTTAGCTTTAACAGGCTTCAACTCTATCTAAAACTAAAATGAAAAAATGGTGACTTTAGGTACACTTCAAAGCTAAATATCGCCAGGTAATTCATATTTTTAGAAGAAGTCCAGCAATATCAACCCCCTACTTCTATCATGACAGGTGTACTTTATGTTGAAGCGATTAGGATCTGATGGAAGCAGCCATTGCCTGATATGTGTGTCACTTGCAAATTCCAGGGCAGTGAATCATGAATTATGTTTAGCTTCATCACTCCAGAAATAGTGTTTGGCACCTGAGTTGGTCAGCTTTTATAATAGCTTAATCATACGGGTGTTGTTTTTTGTGATAGAGTCCCTTCCAGGCAGCCATGAATCTGCACCTACACACAGAAGTATAAATCTAGCTAGTGTTTATGAATCAGATGCCTGTGGGGCATTTCTCCCGTATCTCTCAATGCCTTATATCTATTCTTATATCTATTCTTATATAGAGTATATACATATTTCTAATATGCAGAGGCAGACTGTACAAGACACATTCATCAGTACCTTCCTTCCTGGACTCAGAATTCTTCACCCTCTGGACTAGGAGAGTTAAGACCAGAATTTACCCCAAGGCCCCATAATAGCTACACAGGCAGCGATAGAATGTAGTAATAGAACCAACAGAAACACAAATATGATAATAACTAACTTATATTTCTTGTTACTTACACATGTAGTGATTTCGAAATGCAGTAATGGTGACTGACAGAGGCAGGTAACAGGGAAGATCCTATTGCTGTATTCCGGGTAGCTGTGTATATGCCTTCCTTTATAATGAGAGCAGTGCTAATCGGTTGCCAAGTGAGAAACAATTACTCTTCTCATAAGGTGACATTGTTTAAATAGGAACTGGCTTAAAAAGGGAAGCTAAAAGGGAAACTAAAATGCTCAGGTCTTGCAACAATTCCTGCAGACTTAAAGGAAATCACATGCGAGGCACCACAGCAGTGTTGCAGAGTTTTTACTTCTTTTACCGTCATGCATCTGTTGATCTGTGGAATATAAGTGGATTTGGTCTGTAGCTTGTGTCCTGTTTCCTGTGTTCAGATTCGTGGAAGTTGAAAGATGTACAGGGCAATGTAATCCTTCCTGCCCTTATGTGACAGGACTCAAGCCTGGCGATTAGCTAACTAGACAGTCCTTCAAGTACTAGATTATAGGGAGGCGGGGGTAGTGTCACATGTGCGCCATACCCAGAAGTACCAGGTATGTCTTGGAGGACTGACACCAATGGAGCGTTAAAGACTGTAATATAGGTAACAGCACCTTATGGTGCCTGCTACAAACCTATTTGCTTAGACCCAGAGTTGGGACAAGAGTCTGTACCACCCTAGATTAAAATACCAAACTGCACTTCACATTTTTTTATTTGTTCTTGCAACATATATTTCTATACATGTCCATCCCTTGCCCCCAGTATCCCAAATATAACCCCTGAGTATTTCCTGGGTGTACGGGGGGACCTAGAGGCAGGCACAGAGCTTCCATAGCACAGGCAGAAGAGGCATGCAAAATATACCCCCGTCACACCCCTACTACCATGACCACATTGGTGCACGTCTAACTTTGGAACCTTACTTTTCTGTATTTTCATGCCTGAAATGCATGCCAGACCTGCATTAGCCACTCACAACAGAGTGTTACCAGTGTCTTCAGTTGGGATTTTTAGCCCCACACACACCTACTAGTGCCATAGTCAATTAACATAATGGACTTTGGAGTGCGGGAGTAAACAAGAGTTCCCGGGAGAAACCAACAGAAAACTCAATGCAGATAGTGTCCTGGCCAGGACTTCAATCAAAGACCTTTGTCAGGGGTGCCATCAAATTTTCACATAGCTTAATGCATTTCTTTGGCTGCCCACCAGCACCATGGAAATGCATAACTCTAATCCTGTCAGGCTCGTCCTCGGCACCCCCGGCCGCTCCGGCGCCGCGGCGCTCCGGCCGTGACGTCACGCGGCGCTCCGGCCGTGACGTCACGCGGGGCTCCGCCCCCTGGGCTCGGCGTGGTTCTCATAAACCCAGTGAAGGCAATCACTCGGCGTTCAGTCAATGTGGAACGTCGAGCGAATTGCCTCCACTGTCTCCACTGAACCAGTCCGGCTCCCACACCCTGTCCAGATCGCAGCACTTGCTGGCACTTCTCCTCGTTACAGCTCCTCTCAGCCACGCAGGATAGAGACAGATCCCCCACAGCTTGAACAGCTGAACCGCAAGTATCTGGGCTCTAGCCCTATGTTGAACTACCTGTCAGTTACCTGATACTACTGCTGATCAATACTTGTTGAAGTTATATGCCTGTGAAATTGCTACTGAAGGTTTACATACCAACTGAAGTGTATTGAGAGATACTGCTAATGATTACATACCTACGCTATATGTCTATCTACTTGCACCAGTTCCACGTTACTGTTGTCACTTGGGTGTAAAGAACATCAGCATTAGTCCATATTCCTCAGTATTGCCTGGATGCACTAGGTGTTAGAGGCAGCCTATAGATTTCGGGGTTGTGTGTGCAGTTAAACCAATCTATAGCTCCTCGGGTTGGATCATACTATAGTCCCATCAGACCACCATCACTGCAGTAACTTGCCTTCCACTAAGGCTGGGATACATGATGTGGAACGACTTCCTAGCGCACTGAGTGTGTAGGAAGTCGCCTGACTGACCGAATCCCATTCAGCCTACCAAATTAGTTCCGCAGCTGCCGTCCAGATCCACCATAGCCGCTTGATTGTGATAAATCCAGAGTGGGTGACATCCAGGACCATCACCCGGCATTCAGAAGAGGAGTTTGCCTAATTCCAGACCTGCTCCACTTGCATCCATCTCTCTTTCTTTGCTACTCTTAGTTCCGAAGCCACACGAAGCAAGCCGATGTACAGCTGATTTCAGCCGATATACGGCTGAAATCAGCCGTACCAGCCTGAAGTGAATAGCCGAACAGTGTTCGGCTCACTTCACTTCTGATCGGCCATTCACTCGGCTGCCCTCGGCAGCTTTGTGAATAGACCCCATTGTCACAGGTCGGCTAGAACTATGAGGTGAGTGGAAATCACTCATCTCATAGTTCTCCTTTAACTTGAACGGCGCTCCAGGCTGTTCTGCAGTTTAGATAATCTACACTAGACATATGTGATTCGTTTCGTTCTGAATCAAAATTCAGACTAATTTTTTGAAATTCAGACATTGGACACATCTGAATTTCCGAAACGCAATGCATCCAAATGTGTCCGAATCTGAATTTCAGTTTCCGAATTTTGGATCCCGTCCGCATTTCGTTTAAAAACTAAACTGAATCGGACATGTGACTTTTCTGAGATGCGTTTTTCAGTTTAATGCATCCAAATGGGTCTGAACATGAATTTGCGTTATGGCAACATGGGAGCCATAAACAGTATATACAATACTAAAGCTGAAGCACCTAGACACGAATGGCATTCGGGTCTAGGAGATTCAGCTTTATTATTAATATCTGTATATGGTTTAGTGTTTTACTCGCAACGAATATTCATGAACTCATCCGAAACTAACAAAATTCGGATTCCATCTGAATCCAAAACCCGAACCGAATTGAATTTCGGATCTGAATCTCAAATTACGAAATAACGAAATATCCGAAACGATTTTTTCCGCCGCTTACATGCCTAATCTACACTTCCTAACATCATCTTGAAGCTATATCATTCAGTAAATGTTTCATGCCTCCTTTCTCTGGGATACAATGTTATAAGTTGCCATTATAACTACAATGTTCATTTCCAAAGTACTATCATTTTTTGGGGATAGTAGGTTGGCCCTTTGTAAACATAATGAACCCCCTCGAAGATTTAGCTACTCTTTACATTTTATGTGCTTGCTTAAGAGGAACTACAGACCCATATGTTAATTAGATAAACACATGAATTTCAATTCATTTATGTTAGTTCTGAAACATGTTAACCTTAAAAACCTTGTTTTCCTGTATGTTTTGCAATGAGAGCCATGTTTGCTAATTATATACTGTATGGAGGCTCTGCTTCCTGTGCCTATCTGATTCGGTTATCTCACTTCTCACTGAGTCTTTCTGCTTTCTCTAATGATGTAAAACATCCACAATGCTTCTGGTGGGCAAAGGTCATGTATTGCCTAGCTCTGAGATCCCATGAGAAAGCTCAGGAGCAGCAGTTTTTTTTCTTTTAATTCATGACAAGAAAGTTGTTTTGTTGACACAAAACATTGATGTGATTTAGTAATGCTTACATGTGCCCCGCTGATTTATATGTCGTGTGAATTTCAGTGGCAGGTTCACTTTAAAGACTTTTGACATGAGTAGGAGTTCAGTTGTGAGTATATTGCAAATGTCGCATGAAAACTGAGCTGGGAAAATGTCTGCAGCATGAAACTGGTTCTGGATGTTGTTACAAAAGAATGTTTGTTCTTTAGAGCCGGCTAGGTAATCTTTGGTTACCTAATAGACATAATAATGTTTCTGTTAAGTGAATGCATTTACATAATTACCATCTGTCCCGGATTTGCCAGACCAGTCCCGCTCTTTATTCAGCTGTCCCTCGATAACTGTGTCCAGGAGGCTTGCTACACCTGTCTGTCACTACCTCTGCCCAGGAGCCCTGCCCTCTGTTACATTGTGCCCACAGCTCATTCGTAATCAAATTACATGGCAGCTCATTCGTATAGAAATCCTTCCTCCACTCCAAGTCAATTTAGCTCATTGCTCAGTCCATGTTGGGGCGGAAAGCTGAGTCCTGGTCTGGTGCTGGAGCAGCACTGAGAGGAGGAAGTGAAGGAGTTGGTGAGAGAGCTGAGATGATGCTCACCCACACTGTGCACCCTCACAGATACATGGGCATTTGGGGGGGGTAGACATTTTAGAAATTTTTGGATGAAAGTGGAGGGGTCTATTACTGCACTTTCTCACACCAGTTGTCCATGGCAACCCACCAGCTGTTCTCCTCAGTTTGCTCAGTTAAGTTTTGAAAATTAACAAAAGAAAAAAGCTGATTGGTTGCCATGCAAACTGCTCCAGTTTTGATAAATTCCCCTCAGATTTTGTCTGCTCCAGTTTTGATAAATTTCCCTCACAGTATTACTGACCTCTGTACTCTGTACACAGTGCTGTATCTTCCATAGTCCTGACTCCTGCACTGAATTCACTATGTTGTTCCCTATACTTCTGACCCATGTACTGTATACACTATTTTGTATGTTACACTCCTGACCCTTGCACTGTATGCACTATATTGTACCTTATACTCCTGACTCCTTCACTGTATTCACTATGTTGTACATTATACATTTGACCCCTGCATGGTATACGCCATGTTGCACATTATACTCCTGACCCCTGCACTGTATATGCTATGTTGTACCATATACTCCTGACCCCTTACTGCATTTACTATGTTGTACGTTATACATTTGACACCTGCACAGTATATGCTGTGTTGTACATTATACGACTGACCCCTGCACTGTATATGCTATGTTGTACCATATACTCCTGACCCCTTACTGCATTTACTATGTTGTACGTTATACATTTGACACCTGCACGGTATACGCTATGTTGTACATTATACTCCTGACTCATTCACTGCATTCACTATGTTGTACATTATACATTTGACCCCTGCATGGTATACACCATGTTGCACATTATACTCCTGACCCCTGCACTGCATATGCTATGTTGTACCATATACTCCCGACCCCTGCACTGCATTGACTATGTACGTTATACATTTGACACCTGCAAGGTATACACTATGTTGTACATTATACTCCTGACCCCCGGCACTGTATATGCTATGTTGTATGTTATACTCCTGACCCTCGTACAGTATACGCTATGTTGTACATTATACGCCTGACCCCTGCACTGTATATGCTATGTTGTACCATATACTCCTGACCCCCGCACTGCATTTACTATGTTGTACAGTGCATTATACTCCTGACCCCTGCACAGTAAACACTTTGTTGTACATTATACATCTGACTTCTGCACTGTATACGCTATGATGTGAGTTATATTAACTGGGTGACTAACCAGCTTTATTACACAGGTTTTTGTGCCACCTACAAAAACCTTCACCCCATCAACAGCCACAATAGGTGTCACATTAGTCAGCAGAATGGTCAGTGACAAATTATGTTTTTTAGATTTAAGAAGCCAAATGTATTTGCAGTGTAATTGGTGCTTATCACTGTATTCTCTGCAAGAGCTATTGGGCTGCCACACTATAATTAGACTGTACACACTAAAGGTTGAAGGAAAAAAAAAGAGCAGATTCCTCCATCAACGCTACACCATCTCAGGCTGCCACATTCTAGGGATGGCCCTGATTTTACAGTTGTCACCATAACAGGACTAAAAGGGAAATCGAGTGTTAGGAACACCTGATCCAGTGACAACTGCCTAAGAGTGGACTTCCCCTAACTTCCTGTTGTATCTCTGGGACAGGAAGGGAATGCAGAGCAAGTGATTTAATGTTATTCCAGAATAGATTAGTGACAAGTATCATGACCTGAACTTTCCCTTAGCTGGGCCAAAAATACGAACATTGAGGGGGCCATGGGGTGTAATTATATCTTAGGTCATGGTCTTTATTTGTCTAAAGGAGATCTAAACGTAATCACTAAAATCTCATATAAGCTTTAAGATGTTACAGTACACCTTCCATGAAAAAGAGTCCACTTTACTGACAAACAAAGTGTACCCCCCCACCCCTCAAAAAAAAAAGTATAACTAAAGGCAAAACTTTTAGGATTTACATAGAGTGGTGAGGTTTTAGAACCCCTGTCAGGTCTTTACCTCTGTCTGTGTGCATGTTATAGTGTTTCACTACCTCGAATTGTCCTGACCGCTAATGCCACCAGGAATGAAACTAATGGATGAGTCCAATTCTGTGTTGCAATGAAAAAAAGGAATAGAAAGGAAAATATTGAAGGGTGGATTTCCCTCTTATTGAAAAGATATCCTCTTACTTCCTACTCAGTCTATAGGAGGATAAGAAGTAAAAGGAAATCTCCCTAATGGGACCTAGATTACACAAAATAGAAAAGAGCTGGCAGTGGTTTTAACTCCTCTGCTCTCTCCAAAATGAAAAGTACGTTTTGGCTTTAGCTATACTTTAACTCAGTCCGGCTTCTGACACTCCCAGAATGCACAGGTGACATCACCAAGCCTCACAGAAGAACTGACTGCCCAAAGTCCCATGAGAATGCATTCCAGCCCAATGCAGGAGCATGCCAGAAGCCATTTGTAGGGTGGCAGACTGTGAGTAAAAGCAAACCTTTCTTTTACATGGCTCTAATGTAAGGTTACCAGAATTTTCAAAATGAAATCCAGGGACATCCTACTGACCATGGCCACTTGTAACCACAGCCATAAAACCACACCCCCTTTTTTTGCATGCCCTGAAATAATTGGTCACAGACTTCAGGAAGATGAAGGAGAAATTGAAGATTTAAACGCCCGGATCAGGAGTATGTAACACACGGACTAAAGGGGTCAAGAGTGCGTAACGCATGGGATGCAGAGGTCAGGGGTGCGTAACGCAGAACACAGGGGTCAAGACTGCATGGAGCAGAGAGCAGGGATCAGAAGTATTTAACATACAGAGTGCATGAGTCACGAGTATGTAGCACATCGAATTAAGAGGATAGGAGTAAGAAACACATGAAGTATAGGGGTCATGAGTAGGTAATGCATGTAGCACAGGGGTCATCAGTAGGTAATGCATGGAGTACAGGGGACATCAGTAAGTAATACAGGGGTCATTGAGTAGGGGACAGTTGCAAGTAATGTAGAGTTCAGAGCTCAGTAGTAAGTAATGCAGGGTTCAGGGGCTAGTAGTAAGTAATGCAGGGTTCAGGGGTCAGTAGTAAGTAATGCAGGATTCAGGGGTCAGTAGAAAGTAATGCATGATTCAGGGGTCAGTAGTAAGTAATGGAGGGTTCTAGGGGTCAGTAGTAAGTAATGCAGGGTTCAGTGGTCAGCAGTAAGTAATGCAGGGTTCAGTAGTACGTAATGCAGGGTTCAGGGTCAGTAGTAAGTAATGCAGGGTTTAGGGGTCAGTAGTAAATAATGCAGGGTTCAGGGGTCAGTTGTAAGTAATGCAGGGTTCAGGGGTCAGTAGTAAGTAATGCAGGGTTCAGGGGTCGGTAGTAAGTACTGCAGGGTTCAGGGGTCGGTAGTAAGTAATGCAGGGTTCAGGGGTCGGTAGTAAGTAATACAGGGTTTAGGGGTCGGTAGTAAGTGACACAGTGTTCAGGGGTGAGTAGTAAGTGAAGTAGAGTCCTATCACAGCATTTACAACACTGACTGTATATGACTGCAGTTTACTGCCACCGGGGACATTTGTTTCTCAGGGACAGACTTCTCAAAATTGGGACTGTCCGGCTCCGCAGGAAATGGGGAACAATAGTAACTTTACTGCTAATAATTTCAAAAGTTGTTTTCACTCTTCTTAAATACAGCTTTCACTGAGGCCAGTTTCGCAGGATTGGATTGTGGTATTGCACTGCATGCATGTAAATGAGGGCTAAAATAATCCCTGGTGATCCTGCCATAAAAGACATTGCTCAGACACTTCCTGTTGGGGGAACAACTGTTTTTTAATTGTGCTCCTGTGTTATCACCCTGCCACATACGCGATGATGGAGATTATAAGATTGTGCTGACACATTGTGCAGGCAGGGTTCACCACTACCACTATCAGGAAGCAGGTACAGAGCAATGATGTCTGGCTAATGGTAGAGCAAGTGCATGTAGACAGGAAATGTCTGAAAGAGGTAAAAGGAGATGCAAAAAAAGATTTTAAAAAACCAACAATAGTGTTTTTTGAGAAACTGCTTTAGAAAACTGCTTTAGAAAACTAAGGGGGTTATTCACTAAGCTGCCGAAGTGAAGGAAGCCGAACTTCAGCCGTGTATTATGGTTGGGAATTTTAGGGGGGACCCCACTTTTTTTCCCCTATTTTTGGGTGGTGAAATTCCTACCACGTTAACATTCATACCAGACCTGGCATGACTTTTGAGGGGAACACATTTTTATTTTTTATTTTAACTCGGGGTCCCTCCTAACATTCCTACTAGACCTAAAGGGTCTGGTATTGTTTGGGAGGGGAACTCCATGCAGGTTTTTTTTTCTTTTTTATATATATTTTACGGTGCGAACGGTCTGTTTCGGCAGAACGCTTTTCCCGCTTTGGCTGTGCCTTCGGCTCAGCCAACCCGAAGCATATGCATTCAGCTCGGCTGAGTGCTTCGGCTGCCTTCAGCTGATGTACGGGATATTGTGAATGGCCCGTACAGCAGCCTTTCGGAACCGAGGACCTCCTGCAGCCGAAGCGATTAGCTGAAGGTACGGCTTAATACTTCGGCTCCTTAGTGAATAACGCCCGAAATGTCATCTAATTAAAGTTTCCACCTACTATATATATATATACTGTATATGCTCTGTCCCAGGAATAAAGAGGCATCTATCTTTCTCACTTTTTCCGTAGTTTGGTTTTCTTTTTGTATTTTCTTTTTATTCCAGCCACATACGGTATGAAGCAGCTTTGTATTTCTGCCTCCAAGTGGTGGATTTGAATAACAACATGAGACAGCGATGACAATTCAGTGATATATCATGAAGTAAAAATGTTTATATTAAAGCGGAATGCCCCCGACACTTTTTTAGTTTTAGGTGAAGTTGGGAAGGTTTACATTTCTTGCTCAGTATTTAAAACTCGATATTCAGAAAGCCAGGCGTGGGCTACAAGATTTTATGTGCCATCAAACTGTCGTTTGTTTTCTTTTTCTTATTTTTTATTAAACATGTGTCTTTGGCATCAAGACCTATTATCGGTTTGTCAGGTGCCGGATAAGGTAAGTGTGGTCATTTAAAGCAAAACTCTGGGTAAAATTTTTATTAACCCTTGCTGGGGGTCAAGCCCCCAGCAAGTGCTCGTTTTTATCTAGGTTAAAAAAATAACAATGTTATACTCACCCAAACTCAATCTGGCCGGCTGGGACAGCGCTACTTTCTGCCTGTCTCTACCTCCGCTGCAGCAATGGTATGTCCCTTGGCGTCCTCATGTCTTATACATAATGACTCAGTAACCTTAGAACGCTGCAGCGGACGGGGAGCGGGACTAGAGGGACCAGTCTACGAGGAAGCCGGCTCCGCTTATCGGGTGAGTAGAACTTTTTTTTATTTTTGAACCTAAACAAAAATTAGCACCTAGAGCTCCATTCACATATAGAATTTGCGTTTCCCGCACGGTTTTCCGTGCTATTAAATAGCCGCGAACGTGCGGAATCCGCCGTATTATCGTACTTGGCCTATTTTGGGGGCCGTGCAGTTTCGTACCACGTGGTCCCCTCAAGAGTCTGAACAATGCACATTGAAATGTATTGTTTTCTCTGTTTAGAGCGGACAGCCGCTCCAGTGTGAATGAAGCCTAACTCTTGCTGTGTGGGGGTAACCCAATTGCAAGGGTTAGGAAAAAAATGTACTCATAGTTCTCCTTTAAGGTTTTTAGGAAGTCTGAAAGCAAATAGCTTCTTATATGTTCTCTCTTTACCAAAGCCATAATGCTTTGTGAATCCCGTGTCATGGGACCTGCACCCTATACTAAAATGTTTGAAACAAAGAATTTTTGCTAATATTAAAACATATAAAATATTAATTTAAAAAAACGTCTCAATTAAAATCAAATTGACCCAAAACATGTTATCTTCCCTTCAAGCATAACATTTATTTTTTAAAAGTTAAAGGCATAGCCCACCTTTTGTAAAACAAAATTAAAGCAGAATTAAAGTCTCTTTTCTTGGCATAGATCTACAATTAGCAAGCAGTAGATATATGCCACATAATTTTTTTAAAAAAGCAAAAATTCTGCAAATACCTAATTACTTACCGGTTCCAGTGCCGCTCGCTCCCGACTCCCGAATGGCTGTGAAGGTGGAAGTGTGCTGGCTCATGCGCAGTAGAGTGGAGGGAGAGAAGAGAGAAGAGAAACAAAAGTGAATGGACGCAGCCTGGCAGCAGGGAGCGTGCACGTCGGACAGACACCATGAGACACGAGGAGTCTGCGGTGGATCAGAGACCAGCACCAGCGCTGGAGGGACTGTCGGAAACAAGTGGAAGTAAGAAGATGATGGCAGCAAGAGGCATCAAATTGGGGGGGGGGGGGGGGCTTTAATGTCACTTAACTAATGCAGACATATCAATGAAAGAATAAATGTGGATTTATTATCTGTTTGCTTCAGAGCTTGCACAGCATTGCAACTGTGATCAGTGGATCATGGGTGCAATGCTCAGGCTCCTGCACACTGTTTCTCCAGGTACGGACCTTCGTTTATGGAGCTGGTGGAAGTAGTCGATAGACTGCAAGCGCCATAATGTCAACACACTTGTGCTTCATTGAGAACTAAGTGCCCCTTTGCCACGGTGGCACATGGGACTTACAGTCTACATTGAAAGATACCTATAAATGGATCTGTGATTGGATAATGCCGCCCACACAGCTTTACCAAATTATAAAAGGAGCCAAGAATTAGGTAACTAGGGGGGCCATTTGGAAGGGGGAACTGATAAATGTGACCATGCTTGATGTTGCACCCTAAATATGGACATAATATGGAAGGTGGAGTATGCTTTTCAAATTGAGTTACAGGTTAAAGTGACACTAAACTCAGGAGTTAAATCCTAAAAATACATTAAAATACCTTAACTATTAACAAAAATGTTTATTGTGTATCCCTTAGCTGTAGATCCTCCAATCATCTCTGAATTGGTGCTGACACTGTCTTTTCTTCTGGAGAGGGCCTATCTTTGTTCCCCATGGTCACATGGTCACAGGGTGTGTTGTAAAGTAGTCACCACTCCAAGCTCACGCCCGTGATGGACTACATTCTCACGTTTAGTTTACTGATTTGTATTGAGATTGTAGTCCATCACGGGAGTGAGCTTGGAGCGGTGACTACTTTCAGTTTCAGCACCAATTCAGAGATGATTTGAGGTTCTACAGCCGAGTGATACACAAATAAGATACATTATTGTTAAAGGAGAACTATGGGGTCATTGTTTTTCCCCATAGTTCTCCTTAGGGTAACGGGAGGACACAAACTAGCGTCCTCCCGTTACCCTAAGCTCAGTATACCGCGAGCTACAGCTCGCGGTATACTGAGACGCCGCACCTGGAGCGGATCCCGACTTAGATGACGGGATCCGCCCGGCTGCGTGAGTGACAGCTGCCTACCTAGAGGCAGAGCCAGCTGTACCCGCCCCCTCCCCCGTCCGTTCTCTACAGCTTCCTAGTTGTTTAAAAAATACTAGACCAAATGTGACTGTGACTGTGACTTTGACCTGCACCTCTTTCTAGACAGTGACCACCAGCCTGATTTTGGCAGCAGCATGATAATACAGTGTCAGCAAATATGGAGGAGCTTCCTCTTTGTGGTTATTCTTAACTACAGTACCCTACATGGTATGGCCTAAAACACTGACACTATTTACAGTCATATATTTCTGCAGTTCCACTTTGGACACACAGACATTTTTTGTGTGTAATGTTTGCATGACACAGTCCATGCTTATTAATAATCATGTAAAGGAAGGGATAACAATGGTCTACTCACTGCCTCGTACTGCATATGCAAATCAATAAAGACGCATCTATGTGTACTGTGATACAAACCGAGGGAGTACATCCAAGGAAATATGCCATGTGAAGGATAAAAGATGAATGATGGGCAAAATAAAACAAATTGCAGTCATTGGAATGATCACAGCAGCTTTTGTTTTTCTGAGCCCCACCTAACATTTATTACCTCATAATCCCACCAGCCTGATATTTTTCACTTCCTATAATAGGCTGACAACACTGTTTACAGTGAAGTTTCATGACAGCCTTGTCATCCTATGGGCAGGGTTGCCTTTGGTGGTTTTAAATAGAGTCCCGGCGGCAAAAGTCACCGGGAGTCTGTTTAAACAGCCCCGATGCTGGCGACGTACACTGTACGTCGTCAGTCACGAAGGGGTTAAATAACAGGCAACACCCAGTAACACTTCCGCCCAGCCGGACAAATGCCATTCGCGTGGCAATAGCACCCCTACGATTCCTATACTCCTCAGCGCCATCTAGGGGCGCTAGTGCAATACGAAAAACGTCCGCTGGGCGGAAGTTTTATAAATAAACCCATTTGTAAGCAGTTACAGCAACAGTTTTTTTTAGACAAAAAGGTTTAAAGGAGAACTATGAGGAGAGTGAAAATCACTCATCCTCATAGTTCGAACCGACGTGTGACAATGAAACTGTCGCACGTCGGCTCAATACATCAGGAAGTGAGAGAACACATACCGTCGCTCGCTCACTTCTCGATCATCTCCCTGCAGAGAGCCGTGACTGTAAGTCACTGCTCCCTGCCGGGATTCCCCCCGCTCCGATCCTCCAGTGCTGACTGGAGGAACGGACGGGGAGGGGGCGGGCACAGCGGGCTCTGCCTTTAGATAGGCAGAGCCAGCTGTCACTCACGCAGCTGGGTGGATCTCGACAGCATTGTCGGGATCTGTTCCGGCTGCGGCGGTCTCAGTATACCGCGAGCTGTAGCTCGCAATATACTCAGCTTTGGGTCACGGAAGGACGCTAGTTTTTGTCCTCCCATAGTTCTCCTTTAAACAAAATGAGGGGAATTTATCAAAACAAAGCTTCTCTCTGCGAAGTTGATTGGTTGCCATAGGCAACTGCTCCAAAAGCTGCCTTCTCCGGTTTTGATAAATTCCCCCCCATTAATAAAGTTGACCACTGTCAGTGTTAAAAAGTGTATCTCAACCCCTGTAATGGTCACTTTTTCTGGACATCTTTGCCTATTACAAGAAGTGGGAAAATAATGGATCTACTGGCAGGATCAACAAACAATAAACTATGTTTCAGGGGGGCTCAGAAAAAGAAAAACTGCTGTGTTAATGCTAGTGGCAGGCTGCCCATAGATACAGATTAAAGTGATATTAAAGCCTATTTTTTTTTTTTATTTCCCTTTTTTTGCTGGAGTATGTTGCTCTTTTTCTTTAAAAGTTTCTATTTCCTCATTTTCTAGTGGCTCCCAACAGCGCTTTTCCCCCCACCCCCTGCACGGGTGCCACCATCGTTCTAGTGGAAGCACCCGTGCGCGCTCGTGCCTGCTCGTTTCCGCAGTGGCTGTGTGCGTCCATAAAGTGGCTGTGTGCGTCCTTAGACACACACAGCCCTGTGGCAGGCCACGCCCCTTCTCTCTTTGATTAATGGCAGAAGGAGCCTATGGCTCCTCTGCTATCAGTATCCTCCCCCCGCAACTCGAAAGTTCGGGGAACAGAGGATCGCTGCGGACCGGCGGCAGGGACGTGCGCAGCTGACAGGTAAGTGTGTGGGGGGACTAGGGGGGAATGGGGTGGAAAAAAGGTACTGGGCTGTTTTTACCCTAATGCAGAGAATGCATTAAGGTAAAAAAAGCCCAGAGGGTTATTCACGTCTGAGCCCAAAGGATCCAGCCATAGCTTCGGCTGACCCTTCGCTAACTTCGGCCGCTTGAGCCCTTCGGCTGTCATTTGTGTGGAGATCAGTCGGCTTTGGCCGACCTTTCTCCGCGCTTCGGCTGTGAATACGGCTCAACTGAGCTGAAGCATATGAGTTTGGCTCGGCTAAGCCACTCGACTGCCTTCGGCTGCTGTAGGGCTATAGTGAATAGCCCGTACAGTAGCCCTTTGGTCCGACTGAACCAAAGGGCTCAAGCGGCCAAAGTTATCGCAGGATCAGCTGAAGCTATGGCTGGATCCTTTGGTCTCCGACGTGAATAACCCTCTATCTTAATATTGACATAGTTCAAGTAGTACTAAGGCCTGGGCATTTTTTTTACCTTAATGCATTCTCTGCATTAGGGTAAAAACGGCCCAGCACCTTTTTTCCACCCCAGTCCCCCCTAGTGATATCACGGCTGGCTCCACCCAGTTGTAATGACATCAGTGTCCCCAAATGACCTGGGGATTATGATCTGTCAATAAATAATAAAAACTGGGCCAAGCCGGCCATGACATCATGGCTGGCTCTGCCCAGTTGTTATTTATTGGTCAGCACCTGCTAGAAGACTCTGGCAGGTGACGGCCAATAGGAAACAGTTGGGCGGAGCTAGCGGTGATGTCACCGCTAGCGCTGCCCGATTGTTTTTATTTTGCCAGCATCTGTCAGATGCTTCATTATGCAGCATGAGTTCGCTGCGTGCGACGGGTCGGCGTGCGTCGTTTAAAAAAAAAATTATGTTTTTTTTTTTCTGCTCGGAGGTACTGAGCAGAATAGCCGAGCGGCATTTGGCTATTCACTTATTGCTGTTCGGCCCCTATGAGAATAAGGGCGAACGGCAGCGAGTGAGCTGCCGGAGCTTCGGCTCAGCCAATCCAGATGTTGGATCGGCTGAGTCCGTCTCCTTCTGCACTTCGGCTCAGCCGCCTCAGTACAGTCTATAGTAATGTACGGCTGATTTTAGCCGATGTACGGCTGAAATCAGCCATACAATGCTGAAGTGAATAGCCGAACAGCGATCGGCTAACTTCACTTTGGCTGGGTTATTCACTCGGCGGCCTTCGGCACCTTTGTGAATAACTCCCATAGTGTCAACATTATTGATCAGGTTCAGGTTCACCACTACCATTGGTTAAGGCCCCATTCACACTGAGCGACTTGCGATATTGAGCGTAATTGAGCGATATTGTGCTACTTGCGATATTGAGCGACTTTTTCCTATTGGGCTGTATGCAATCAGGAGTAAAATCGCTCGAAATCGCTCGGAAAAAGGGTCATGTAGGAGCTACAAGCGATATTGAGCGACGAGATGTGAACAGCTCCATTGAAATGGATTGGAGAAGCTACATAGAGCGATATCGCGTGGAAATATGAGCGATATCGCTGCAAAAATCGCTCGATAAATCGCTCAGTGTGAATGGGGCCTCAAGGGGAATACTACAGGCTTAAGATTCATGGTCCTGATGAATTTATGAGTGGATACTTTAAGGAGAATTTTTTTTAATCATAATGCACTGCAAGGTTACACTGCTTTCTCTTGCAGCAAGACTTCCCTCTAAAAAAATATTTTCATTTTATTTATTATAATTTATTTTTATTATTTATTAAAGCCTTTTTTGTAGATGTGACTTCTACATTTTTACAAGCTTCCTCTTCCCTTTTTTTGTTATTGTGCTAAATGTAGAGATTTGTAGATTAGACACTAGAGACAGAGTGACAGAGCAGACTGACATAGTGACAGATTATTGTGCTGCTTCTTCTTTCACTGTCCAGTCACAGGCTGGGGAGGGTCCAGGACAGTGTGGGCTCAGAGGAAGTGGGATGAATGATGCTGGTAATCAGACTGAAGACATCTAATGACAGAAAATAGTCGGGGAAATCTCTGGACTGAAGATGAATATTGCAGTAAGAGCTGTTTTTCTTATATTATCTTTTGTCCCTTTTGTTGCCACCGCTGTATGGTGTGCGGTGGCAGCGATCGGCGGCCCTGCAAGCAGACTCCTTCCTTTAGCAGTGCTTAAGTTTTCATTAACCACTTCAGCTCTCATACATTATACCTGTTATGGGCCTGTTCATTTGGCATTAAATTTGCCATCACTTAAAGGTGAACTATGGGGCAACATTGTTTTTTCCTTTGTTCTCCTCAGGGTCACAGGATTACCTATACTGTGTCCTCCCATGACCCAAAAACTCAGCATATTGCCCTCTATATGCTGAGAGCGCCGCAGCCGGGATGGATCCCGACAATACTGTCGAGATCCACCCAGCTAGCTGATTGACAGCGGGCTCTGCCTATCTAGAAGCACAGCCAGCAATGCCTGCCCGCTCCCCTGTCAGTTCCTCCAGTCAGAGCTGCAGGTTTGGGGGGGTATCCCTCCAGGGAGCGATGAGTGACAGTCACCACTCTCTGTAGGGAGATGATCGGGAAGTGAGCGAGTGGCAGTATGTTCTATGGATTCACTCAAAAGACATCCTCCAAAAGTTCACAGATATAACCACTTTTGCTTTAGCTGTGTGCACTATCCCCTTACTCTAAATTGTATTGGTATTACAAAGGTTGCTATTGACCATATTAAACACGCAGGCCAAGTGTATTTTGGAAGAATCAACCAACCACAAGTAAGTTACCAATATACCTTAATTCAAATAATCTCATGTTCAGTTTACTAATTTGTATTGGGATTGTAGCCCATCACATGACTAGGGCACGCCATAGGTTCCTTTCTGCACCAAAACCCTGCTAAGCCACCTCCCCCAACTAACTCCAACACCAAATAACAGACCACACCATTTTTTGGTATAACTGGCTGTAGCAGCCCTTTATTATAAAACATCATAACGTAAAACCAATATATATATATACCTAAACATTAGATTAATGTAATCAACAATTTAACTAAATTATGTGTGTCCATGCACACACGGCCACACCTCTAAACAAATATATATATATATATAAATGCATGGACACACACATATGTCTGGAGGTCCGAGAAGGCCCCGTTACACTAATGTCACCATCTCTGCATAACCAAAAGGCCCCTGGCCACAAGACATCGACTCAGGGACAACGACCGGCTTGTTACAGAGACCTTTTCCACCTCATACTGTACTGGTCAGCATGCCTGCTGACTCCGCCACACCGAGGACTGCGCACCAGAGACGAGTCCTCACCAACACCAAATTAGCACCACCATACACCGCGGATGAACCATGTCACCCTGGCGAGTAACCAAACCACACATCCTAAATGTATAATAAGTGGGGGCGGGTGGGCGGGAAGTTCCTCGCCGTTTTCTAATTCCCAACTGACCAGGAAGATATCTCCGCCTTTTCATCCCACTGTGAAGCCCCTCCTTGACCCCTATCACTCGGCCAATCAGGTAAGTGCCCCCTCCATTTTGAAGCAAAACCCTGCCTTCGGCCAATCAGGTAAGTGCCCCCTCCATTTTGCAGAAAAAACCTTGACCTTGACCCCTCCTTCCTGTCCCCATGTTTGTCCTGTCATGTAGTCCCTCCGCCTATTTCTCTTTTGTCATTAGCTCCGTGACTATCTGGAGTGAGCTTGGAGCGATGACTACTTTACAACACACACAGGGACCATGGGGAACAAAAATAGCCCCCCTCCAGAAGGAAGGACAGTGCCAGCACCAATTCAGAGATGATTGGAGGATCTACAGCCGAGTGATACACAAATAAGATACATTTTTGTTAATAGTTAAGGTACTTGAATTTATTTTTAAGATTTAACTCCTGAGTTTAGTGTCACTTTAAGAACTAAAGTGGGTAAAGAGAGGACTCATGCGGTAAAAATGAACTTATTGGTAAGTTTAATCACAGCAAGCTGATATATTCTACATATTTATAATAAAAATAATTGAGAAGAATTTAAACGTCATTGGAGGAACAGGTCCTGCAGCTAGGAGGAACAATGGAGGAGTGAGGAATAAGGTAAATATTACTGCTTATGCCTGTTCCCCAAGACTAAGGAAATATTTAAACTTTCCAGTGTGGGGGGTCTATGAAAAGAACAGCTAAAAAAGGAAGTTCAACATCGCCTGGGTCACTCTGAGATGCTGGAAGACAAGGAAATGAAAAGCCAGCTGTCACCAAGCACTCATGAGTTGCACGTGGATAGCAAAATGTTTTCAGCTTCAGATGAATAATATTTATTACTATCATATGACCTCTCAGAAAGACTACATGTCTATTTTGTATCTTTAAAGTGTATCTAAACCCAAAATAACAAATGTAATATATTACAGATTACTAATCCTTAGATGTGTTGGCTGCATTAGTTTTCTGTTTTTAGGCTATTTTTCCTTTATTTTATCCAGTAACATACTTCCTGTCCCTGGGTGACAACACTCACTTTTCCTACTGCATCAGGACATCAGAAACAAGACAGGGCTATAGAAACCTCCCCCTCTTCTCTTCTCCATCACATGGGGGGGGGGGGG
>NW_017306424.1:152474-166685 GCF_000935625.1 Nanorana parkeri | reverse complement strand
TGTAGATCTCAGAGATAACTAAGAACAATATAACTGAAAGGAGTGCAGTGTAGACAGAGAGCAGATATAATAAAACAATGTCAATCCTATATTTTAAAGGCCAAAAAGGGGCCACATGAGAGACGTTTACATACGCTCTAAATGAATCCTAAACACCTGACAATATAAGAACACTTCACAGCCAAAACCCTTTTTTTAGTTTTCAATGGTGAAAGAAATGGTTATGATCTCAAAAATACTTTATCCTGTTTTAATACCATTGGGGAGATTTCCCTTTCCTTCCTGTCATTGAAGCAAACAGAGAATAAGAGAGAAACTCTCCAATGTAAGGAAAAATCCCCTCTTAGACTATTGTCACTGCAACAGCTATCCCCATTGGAAGATTTTCCCCTCTACTACTGTTCTGGTGAAAACTTTAAGATTTGGGATTGTCCAGTATCTTCTAGCGCTGGTAGAGATGAGCAAAATTGAGGGGTTTTGTTTCAATGAACTTTCAGGGAAATAGGGAAGACTAAATTAAAGTAGAACTAAAGCCAAACATTTGATTTAGTTATGGATAGAGTAAGGGAAGGTTATAACTCGTTTTAGCTTTTTTACCATCTGTGTCCCATTGGGAAGATTTCCCTTCACCAAGATTCAAGGAAGAATATATGTGGCTCTTGTATTTTTAAAATGTGTGTTTAGCTTTAAAGTCTTAAAAGAGAACTATGGGGTTAAGGCTTTTCCCCATAGTTCTCCTTAGGGTAACGGGAGGACACAAACTAGCGTCCTCCCGTCACCCTAGGCTCAGTATACCACGAGCTACAGCTCGCTGTATACTGAGACGCCGCAGCTGAAGCAGATCCCGACAATTATGTCTGGATCCGCCCAGCTGCGTGAGTGACAGCTGGCTCTGCCTATCTAGAGGCAGAGCCAGCTGTACCCGCCCCCTCCCCTGTCCGTTCCGCCAGTCAGCGCTGGCGGATCGGAGCGGGGAGGGGGGAATCCAGCCCCTCCCCTGTCACGGCAGAGAGCCGTGACAGGATCGAGAGGTGAGCGAACCCCGGTATGTGTTCGCTCACCTCCCAATCTACTGAGCCGACCTGTGACAGTCTCATTGTCACAGGTCGGCTAGAACTATGAGGTGAGTGAAAAGCACTCACCTCATAGTTCTCCTTTAAGGACCGCATGGAAGAATATCTGCTATGGAACAATATTAAAGGCAATTTATGAAAGAACAAAGTTTCTTCTAGTTTTTTTTTTTAGTTTTGCATAGTAGAAAGGATTAGGTCTTGTTTTTACTACCACGTGTGGCTTTATTCGCTTTCTGTCCTGGTGACTATGGACAGAAAGTGATTGGCTAAATCTGCAACAGGGACACAGACAAACATTAACTACCTGCTGTCCGGCTTTTGTAATTAAACGGCAGGACATCGGCTTCTTGAGGGCGGGTGGGCGTCTTTAGACGTCCTACCTCATTCCGCTCGTGCCCGCCGCTAGGTGGCGCGCACGAGCGGGAACCCGGCTTTGAATGTAAACAGCCAGCGATGGCTGTTTACATACAAGTGTTCGGGCGTCTGTAGAGACGCCCAATCGCTTGTAATATCTGGTCGGGTGTGCGGGCCCCCCCCCTTCGTCGCCGCTGCTGCTGGCGATCCCGGGCTCCGCTGTTCCCGATGTGAGCCCGGGACCAGCTCTGTATTACATCACTTCCTGCATTCAGTGTCACTCTCCCGTACAGAAACCGAAGAGAAGCAGGTGAAGCAGATCTCTGCTTCATCAGCTTCTATGGGGGTTCCTAGGTGACATTAGGGGTCTTAAGACCCCTGATGTCTCCATAAAGAGGACCTGTCACTGCAAATTGGCTATCACATAGGGAGCTTGCTTGTTCCCTATGTGATAGCAATAAAGTTCAGTGAAAAAAAAAACATTTTTAAAAATATGTTACAAAAACAAAAATTAAAAATCACATATCAAAGCAATAAAAAAAAATGAAAGTCCCCCGCCCCCTACACGCACATGCAAACATGCGTCAAGCCCGCCTACGTGCGAAAATGTTACATATCGCCGCCAACGTCGGAAGGAGAGCAATAATTCTAGGGTCATCAATCACTGATAACAATAAACTGATGAGCGGTAAAAGCTTTTAAAGCGTCGGCTATGGTCAATTTTGAGTATGGTAGTTCTTTGCGATTTAACGGGTTCGGGCAATTTTAAAGCTTGACATGTTTGGTGTCTATTTATCTGACATGACCCCGTCTTTTATATATTACCAAAAAATTGGGTAATAATAAATGTTTTATAACATAACGTAGGGAGAACAGGTTTTTTTTTCAAAATTTTCGGTACTTTCTTTATTATACAGTAAAAAAAAAAAAAACCTGTAGTGGTGATTAAATACCACCAAAAGAAAGCTCGATCTGTCCCCAAAAATAGTATAAAATTAATTTCAGTACAGCGTTGCATGACGGAATAAATGTCAGTCAAAGTACCGCAGCGCTGAATACTGAAAAATGGCCTGGTCAGGAAGGGGGTATAAACACCCCGGTCAGCAAGTGGTTAAAATCTAACAGGGGTTCTAGACTTACCCTTCTATCCGAGCCTTACCCTATTTTACTAGCCTTACACTACTCTAATAGCCGTACCCTACTCTACCAGGCTTACCTTTTCTCTACCAAAAATTTCTATGTTACTGTCAGAGAGTTCTCCTCACTCCCTGTCCTACTGACAACACTTTACCAGACAGGAAATGAGGGTAAACATCTAAAAAGAACCATACTGAAAAATGTTTTGGCTTGGCACTTTAAAGACTGCACTCCAGTGAGTTCATATTCTGAACAGTCTACCGTGGTAAGAGGTGTACTCCAATGTACAGTTTGCGGACAATTACTGTGTAAACTGGAGTCTTTATAGATAATATAGTCCATAGAGCCTGTTCACCTTTGAGCATTCAGATGCTTGCAGCTAGACGTCCTACACTCAAACACATACAAGCAATTTCTTAAGTGCAATCAGGCTTCTTTGTCCCATAGACTTCGATATGAGGGACTCTAAATGTGTGACATACGTGTTTTTGTGAGTGTTTACTAGGGATGCACCGATACTTTTCAGAATCCAGTGCCGATACTTGGCATTTTCATGAGAACTACCAGGGTGGCAGAGGTTGCAGCTGGGACCTGGCTCTGGTGCTCCACCACTATCCTGAAATAATTAGTCGATCTGGTTTTAGAAAAACTGTCACATGACAATAAACAAAAATGTATCAGTAGTTGTACTTGCAAAAATCATATCGGTGCCTCCCTAATATATATTTATAAAACAAAATCATACATTAAAACAGAGATGTACAAATCCCCGGAGCTCCATGTGCTCCTTACAAATGACAGCTGCCTCCTAACTTTTGAATTTTTCTCTAGTCTAGTCTTGGAGCTGGAAAAGTATCTGTACTTGTACTTGTACCGAGTACTCTACTTGGTATCGGTGCATCCCTAGTGTTTACGTATGTTTTTGTACATGAAGATCTGCTCTGTTCTTCTAAAACTGCTCTTCAGTTCTTTTGTGGAGCCTTTTATCCATAGGGTTAGAAGAACCCACCAGAATCTGCATGGTCCAATGGATTCCCACGTAAGAACAGGAACAAGAGGCCAAGGTTCTGGCAGGACATTTGCAGGATTGAGAGCGATTCACTGCTGCACAAGGGTAAGGCTCTATATACCTGCAGGAATCAGAGTGCTTTGAAAATGCCATGAATTTGCAGAGATGTGAGCTCTGTATAAACTTTGTTTTGTGGTCAGTTGTTGCTGGAAGTTGGGTTTATACTATGCAAAGCTGCCTAGACCGGTGTATGCACGATCTAATTTCTAGATAGCGCTAGCAACTAAAACTATAAATAATCCAATCAATAATGATTTTTACAGAAAGTAACATAAAAAAACCTACTAGAATTATGACTGTTAAAAATATTTTATTAAGCAAAAGAACAATAGAGTTTAGCATGATTTGGCAGATTTCCTTCTTTACAATTATGTAAGGCAGATGAGGAGATTTCACAGATATACTGCTTTCCACTGCCCAAGATGCTCAAAACTTGACACACCTACCAAATTGCTTGCTCAAAGCTTAAAAAACGCTTTAAAATCACATTTGAGTGTAATAACAGGAATTATGGCCACTAGATAAAGCTTAGAAGCATGCAAAATAAATACTTATTTCCTTCACTTCTCAGCTCCATCTAGTGTCCATAATGTGGCATTTTCGACCTGGAAAGAAAATATACCAATAACATTCATTCGCACGAGTAAATGTACATGCAATTTAGCACAACAAATGTCTCTGCGACTTGTTTATAAATACAGAAAGTCCATGGTCCCATCGCACCCCTGACCGCAAGATCCCTATACGTATACATATGCTGTTGCCT
This sequence comes from Nanorana parkeri, assembly GCF_000935625.1. Taxonomy (NCBI): domain Eukaryota; kingdom Metazoa; phylum Chordata; class Amphibia; order Anura; family Dicroglossidae; genus Nanorana; species Nanorana parkeri. The sequence goes on along the minus strand of NW_017306424.1, from coordinate 162,286 downwards.
GAGGAAGGGATCCTGTGTGACCCCGAAACGTTCGTTGCAATACCGGTTATGCTGCACGTCAATAAATAGACTGTTTGCTTTTCAATTTTGGAGGGCCGAAGTCTCTGCTTATATTGTTTATAAATACACCCCAAAGAGTATTTAAACTTTTTTCAATCAAATTGGTATAACACTTAGATGGTTGTCTTCGGCAGCCGAGTGAATAACAGCCGGGGTGAATGCAGTTCGGCTATTCACTTTGGCTCAGTACGGCTGATTTCAGCCGTACATCGGCTAAAATCAGCTGTACATCGGCTGCCTTTGGTCAGCCGAACATACTCTGCATGTTCAGCTGAGCCGAAGTGCAGAAGCAGTTCGACTCAGCCGATCCAACATCTGGATTAACTGAACCGAAGCTCCGGCAGTTCACTTGCTGCCGTTTGCCCCTATTCTCAAAGGGGCCAAACAGCAGTAAGTGAATAGTCAAATGTTGCCCAGCTGTATTCAGCTCGGCTATTCTGCTCGCTTCGGCAGACCGTTCACCCCGCCAAAGCATATGCGACTGCCTTCGGCTGCTGTACGAGCTGTAGTGAATATCGACTGAACCGAAGGGCTCCAGTGGCCGATGTGAGCTGAAGGATCAGCTGAAGCTACAGCTGGATCCTTTGGCTGCTTAGTGAATAACCCCCTAATTTTATATTTGTTCCATGTTCCCATTTACATAACATAACCTTAAAAATTGTTTAAACATTTCTGCTTACCTTTTTACAGGCTAAACATCCTATTTAGCTTTCCCCATCTATGTAATATTTAACTGGATACTACATTGCTCTAGATCTTGCAATCTTTGGACTGCTTTTCTATGCACTGAATGGTTTTGAGTTAGGGGGCCCTCGCCAGGCAAGACTGGCTGGTGTGTCACAGGGGTTTTCCACTTCTTTGCTGAGATTGGAAAAACCCTTTAAGTTACCAGTATATTTTTAGGTTGCGGGAAGAAATCGGAGCACCTGTTTATACCCACACTTATACAAACTCTATGCAAAGGAGAACATATCACCTATAGGTTCAGGAATATTTACTTGACTGGACCCCTATATAGTGCACCCCCATATACCTTACACCCTCTTTTATTGGGTAAATGTGGCAATTTGGGATCTATGTCTAAAAGGTCTGCTACCATAAAACAATCTCTTGTTGCCCATAGTAACCAGAATCTGTGTTTCATATTCATTGCAGTGGGAAGCTGACAGATTCTAAAGGAATGGTTTCTTGGCAGCATGAATCTCATTAGTGTTAAATTTATCTCAGTGTTCTTGAACATCCTTAAAACATGCTGTTCATAACTAACAGAACTGTCAAGTAAGGCCCATCTACTAATGAGATAAGCCCCAGCGATTCGAATGAAACCCAACTCTGTGTTACATCATTATTTGTCTACACATTTGCGGATCTTTCTCAAGCAAGCATGCAGTTAAGTGTCACTAATGGAGCTTTTAACTAGAATTCTAGTGTGTTTGTCCGTCAATGTTGGATGTCCACCCGTCTCATTCTGTCCTTCTGTTTCCATTTGTCAAAGTCTATGCCTGGTATTGTTTCTAGACCTGCATAGCATAAATGTGAGTTTAAGTGTATGACATAGCTGACCATTGATACTATAGATCGAGGGGGCGGAGCTTGCTCATGGTGGCGATCGGCAGCACATTCTTTTAGCTCCTGCTTCACGGACCAGGCATCTACCCTAATTGCCCTTCTCTCTTACTCTCTCAAGTCCAGATGGGTGGCAACAACAAAAAGAAACCTTCGGGAACCAAACAAACGCCGGCTAAGCCGTCCAAACCAGATATGAAGGCTTTCTTTCAGGGACCTCAGGACTCGAACGGCCGGCGTGCCGGCAACATGGCCTCTACACGTGCTACCCCAGCGTCCCCGACCCTCTCGGTGCTACACCCAGATGACTCCCCTGCCTCCTCGCATCATGTCACAGCTTCCTCAGATGAGGACCAAGAAGAGGGAGAATTCAGAAGAGCTCTCACACATCTACCCACGAAACGGGATATGGAGTCACTCTTCTCCCGATTTGAGGCCCTCCACAAACGGGACATGACGGAGCTCCGTGAGGCAATACACGGCTTCCATCGCCGAGTAGAGGCCATAGACGATACACTGACCTCTCACCGTACTGCTGTGGAGGACCTCAGATCCCTTGCATCTCAACAACATCATCAGCTTCAAACGATATGGTCCCATATGGATGATATTGAGGACAGAGGCAGGCGCAACAATGTGCGGATCCGCGGCATCCCTGAGGCCACAGTCAACGCCGAGCTGGAGCACACAGTACGCGGTATATTTAATTTACTATTAGACCGCCCAGCTACGGAGGCCCTGGAACTAGACAGAGTACATCGGGTACCTGGCTACCTCAATCCTGCTATAACCCAACCACGTGATGTCCTATGCAGGATCCACTTTTACAAGCAGAAAGAGGTCATTATGGCTAAGGTCAGGGAAAAAGGCACTCTGGACTTTGATGGAGCAGAGATCTCTATCTTCCCTGACCTATCCCAGCGCACGCTTGCCAGACGGAGGGCTCTTCGTCCCCTGACTCGCCTACTACGGGACTGCAATGTTTCCTACCGCTGGGGCTTCCCCTTCCAGCTGATTGCCAGGAAGAACGGCAAATCGATCATACTGCGCTCCCCTGATGACCTGGATGGCTTCCGTAAGGCTCTCGGGCTCGCCCCGGTGGAACTGGAACAATGGCCGGATCCTCCTGCTCCCACCTTTCCTTCTCTACCTGATCAAGACCAGTGGCAGGATGCTCTCCCACAAAGAAAGCGACGCAAGGACCCCACCACCCCTCCATAACCACATTGATGTTCCCCGCAGGTTCAGCTCAAGATCGACATACCCCCTCAACAGGACAAAGTACATCCCCTGATGCTTCACTTTATCATCCCCTGCAGTGTACTGGATTATCACCTCGCTTGGAGCACCCCAATGATTGACCAACTGACCAACTCTGAACTGTAATGTATTACTTTTCGCTCAAATTCCCTCTTCCTCAGCCCTCTCTCTTCCTACTGTTTTATCTCCATATCCACGTCTCACTTTCCATACTACTTTACCCTCTCCCTCTCGATTGTATCCTCTATATATAATGACTGTGTATAGCTAAGGGTTCTGCATATCATATGTTCATATGTACTTCTCATGTGCCTTAATCATCAGCGACCTGACTACCCATGCACCCCCGCTGACCTTATAGCAGCATAACGACTCAATAGCCATTTCGGTGTTGATCACTTTTACACCCCCTCACCACTAATGGGTAACTTACCTACATGCTATATCACTCTCATTACACAGACTCATAACCCTGTATTGTTCACGAATTACGTGATGCACTAAACAACTCTGCCCCTTACTCTTTATATAGATTTTATAACCTCTACCTCAGGCTCTCTTTATAAATTTGCTTCTATATTTGAGCTGACTTCCAACTATACCTACAAGACATGATACTATATGACTTAAAATAACTACTCCAAGGCTACCAAGTATACCGTGATATCTAGTTTGACTTTCGGAAACAATCATAACGAATATATTACATGCACAGGGAAACATAGTGGTACCACTGAACACTGAGACAGGGCGGTGGTAGACTGCCATGAGCTTACCCCAATCTCCTGCTGTTGATCTGGCACTCCCTCCCGCCTTTTATCTCTAGTTACCTAACATGCCACCACTGATTTGATGTTAGACGACTGTTGTTGTTGTTCAGCTCAGACTCTGTTGTTTTGTTGTATTTTATGCTATGTCTTTGGTCTGAACACAATTAAAAGGGTATAAATACGTATATCATTACTTATGCCCACCAGATGCCTGGCCCGGCTGCAGATACTGCTACCTGAGCCACTCCTACCCCACATAGGCCTCACGCCCGAGGACGAAGGTTACTCATTTTATTTTTGTTTTTGTCCCTTGGTGCGTGTTCTTGGGGGCTTGTACCCCGTTTAGAGATCGGTTCCCAATCCGATACTCCCTAAACCCTTTTCCTAAATCCACATTCCCCCCTTCCCCCCCTTTTTTTTTTTTTTTCTCCTCTCTCTTTCCATCTCCACCTACACCCTCCAGTCCTCCCTGTCCCGCAACTCAACTTCCCTTCTTTCTCTAGCTTTGCTTCATTTCTCTTTCCAGGTCCCCATTACGTTTGGAGAGAATGAATTCGCTGAACTTCACCTCTCTCAATGTACAGGGGCTCAATGAGCCACGTAAGCGGTCTCAACTCCTTTATCATATGCACAAAAGCAGGGCCCATATTCTTTTCTTACAGGAAACGCACTTCAGAGGACACCAAACTCCCTCTATATCTTCCCGTTACTATCAAGAAGTATACTTAAGTAATAACCAGACCAGCAAATCTAAAGGTGTTGCCATCTGCATTCACAATTCCGTTCCCTTTTCTGCCTCCGGGGTGGAGAGCGACGAGGAGGGCAGATATGTGTTCGTTAAGGGCACTCTATTTGCCAAACAGGTGACGTTCGCCAACGTCTATTTGCCCAATCAGTCTCCAATACCAACTCTACTGTCTATTTTGGACAAATTGGAAGACTTCTCCGACGGCCTTCTCATACTAGGGGGTGACTTCAATTTTACCATGGATCCTTCCTTAGATTCCTCGACCGGGAAGTCCCATGTCCCATTATCCCACCTCAATAGACTTAAAAAAAAATTGCACCACCTACAACTAATTGATATCTGGCGTACCTTAAATCCCTCCTCCAGGGATTACACCTTCTATTCCCACCCGCACCGCACCTACACTAGGATCGATTTCTTTCTTGTCTCTCATCACCTACTCACATGGCGCCCCAAGGCCGCTATCAACTCCCAACTATGGTCCGATCACTATCCCATATCCCTCTCACTTGCCATCCCGAACACCCCGACCCGAACCCCGACTTGGCGACTTAATGAGAATTTGCTTCAAGATCCTACTACGGTAACAGCGGTACACCGCACGATTTCTGACTTCCTCCTTATCCATGCTCAGGATACCACTTCCTTACCGATACGCTGGGAGACCCTTAAATGTCTTATCAGGGGTACACTTATATCCCATGGCTCACGCCTGAAGAGAGAGGGCAGCAGCCATTTCCTCTTTACTCCAAGAGATACACACCCTAGAGGTTCGCCATAAATCCACTAATGACCCCAACCTTTTCCACAACCTAACACAAAAACGTACACAACTACGTCTACTCTTTGACCAGGCCTCATTGAAACACAGAGATTTCCTGAAAAGATAATTTTATGAGCACGGTGATAAATGTGGACGTATGCTAGCCCGCTCCGTTAGAACTAAACGCTTTCGAACATATATTCCTAAAATCAGATCCTCACCCTCCTGTATGGCCCATGATCCAGAGCTTATAGCCAAAACCTTCCACACATACTACTCGGACCTCTACAACCTCCACCGAAAAAACCCAACGCCCTCTCCAAAACGTACAGATATTCGTCAATACATCCAATCCACTCCCCTGTCCACTTTATCGGATGACGCGAAAAACAACCTTGAATGCCCCTTCACCCAAGAAGAGATATTGAGCACAATCCAGTCCCTACCCCCCGGTAAGAGCCCCGGACCTGATGGATACACAGGTACTTTCTATAAACATTTTAGAGATTCACTGACGCCCATCCTAGAACAAACCTTCAACTCTATTTCCCATACCTGTCAGTTTACACCCCAAACACAGGAAGCACACATCACTATTATACTAAAAGATGGCAAAGACCCAACCTCATGCTCAAGCTACAGGCCAATCTCTCTCATTAACGTTGACTTGAAACTCTTCGCCAAACTTATTGCTAACAGGTTAGGTCAATATATTCCTTCTCTTGTTCATCGCGAACAAGTGGGCTTTATCCCCTTTCGTGAAGCAAGGGACAACACCTTAAAAACCCTGACCTTGCTACATTACGCCAAATCGCATAAGATACCCCTATGCCTCCTCTCGATTGATGCCGAGAAGGCATTCGATCGCCTCAATTGGGATTTTCTAATGTCCACCCTCGAACAGATTGGCCTCCCTCTTACCATTCTCTCCCACATCAAAGCTCTTTACCATTACCCCACTGCCAGGATTCGGGTCAATGGCCTCCTCTCAGAACCCATATCCATCCGTAATGGCACCCGTCAGGGTTGTCCTCTTTCTCCATATTTATATGTCCTTGCTATGGAACACCTGGCGGAGGCTATTAGATCAAATCCATCGATTCAAGGTATCCCTGTAGCCTATGTCGAACATAAAATGAGCCTATATGCAGATGATCTGCTTTTGTACGTCCGGAACCCTAGAATTGGATTCCCCTCTTTATTGGAAGAATTCCGCAAGTTCGGCAGAGTCAGCAACTTTAAAGTCAATTTACACAAAACAGAAGCCCTTGACATATCGCTCCCTCCCTTAGAAGCTTTGCAACTTCAAGCTCAATTCCCATTCCCATGGCAACAACATCACATTAAATACCTAGGGATCCTTATCCCCTCCAACTTAGAAGACCTCTATAGACTCAACTACCTGCCCCTCCTACAAAAAACCATCACCAAGCTTCGTTACTGGAGCTCTCTTAAACATACCTGGCTAGGTCGCATGGCCCTCTTCAAAATGGACATCCTCCCTCGCTTCCTGTACTTGTTTCAAACGGTACCCATCTCCCTCCCTGCCACCTTCTTTAAACAACTAAAATGTTCCCTCCTAAAGTACATATGGGCATACAAACCCGCGCGACTAAGTTACTCCATCCTAATCAGACGAAAGGAGGAAGGAGGAATGGGATTACCAGACTTGAAAACGTACTACAAAGCCGCTCTTCTTACTCATATCCTTGACCACATATTTCATGTGGAACACAAACTCTGGGTGCCTTTGGAGACGCTCATATCCCCCACATCTCCGTGCTCTATGCCCTGGACTCTACCCCCCCTCAGGCCACGCTCGAAGCTTCTACCGTTCTGCATCCCCCCCATGCTAAAAGTATGGGATACTCTCCTAAAAGATGGGGAACTCTCCAACCATTTGGGGCCTCTGACTCCTATCATGGATAATCCATCCTTTCCTCCGGGTCTGATTTCCTCCTCTTACCTACGATGGAGACGAGGGAAACCATCTCCTATCTTAACGGCGCTTTCATGCACCAATCTCAAACCTCTAACTGACCTTCTCCCTGAGGGGAGAACTGCCCCAGGACTGTGGCTCCAATACCTCCAACTTAACAGCTTCTATCAATTCCTTGCCTCACAAACCAACCCACACAGACCACTCACCCCGTTTGAAAATATCGGCATGTCTCATGACCCTCCTACGCATACCATTTCTCTACTGTATCGGATCCTGTGCTCCGCTCAATCCACCATACGCCCATACTTTATCAAAGCATGGGAACGTGACCTTGCACTAGACCTCACAGACTCAGAGATCCGACAAGCCTTCCTTTTCACCCACAAGATATCCATAGCTAGCTCAGCCCAAGAAACAGGGTATAAATTATTGACGAGATGGTATCGCAGCCCTAATATCCTTCAACGGATTTTTCCTGGCTCCTCTCCGATGTGTTGGCGCTGCTCCACCCAAACTGGTACCCTATACCACATCTGGTGGTCCTGTCCACAGATCTCGGCCTTCTGGGATCAGGTGTTCAGGGTCTACCGACAGGCAACGGGCTCCACCCTCACCCCCTCCCCGAAGGTTGCTCTTCTGTCAGTCTTTCCAGGCTCCATTTCACGCTTTAAGAAAGACATTCTTCGCTTCTGCGTCTCCTCAGCTCGCTCTCTCATCCCGAGGCATTGGAACTCAACCAGGATCCCGACCATAAAGGAATGGACAAGGGAACTCTGTCGCATCATGCATATGGAAATGCTGACGGCACACCTATATGATAGACATGCTGCGTTCAATGAAACATGGGCACCATGGCTTACATACATGGAGTGGGATAGCTTTGTGTCACTCTGATCGCCTTACTCACTCCATATCTGATGTTTGGGCCTTCGTCAAGGTACAGACACAAGATCTCAACTGAGGTGGGGCCTGATCAGTTTCTCCAATATGGGACCTTCTCCTCTGGATGTTCTTTATCCACCCTTCCTCTTACTTTTCCCCCACCCTCTCTCACCCATTTCCTTCTTCCCCATTCCCTATCCCCTCCCCCCCAATACAGATGACAAGACTCATCTCTTACTCATGAAGGTTAATATCTGCACTCGGGTCGAGAGAGGGAAAATATTCCCTCTAGCTTGACTCACATGATTATGCACTACCATTCGATTGTAACCTTTCACATGTACACTTCTGGTCACCTGTATATTTTGATTGTATTTTGTTCTTATTATTTTTTCCTACATTTTGTTAAATGTGATTATTGAAAACTGCTTCTCAATAAAAATTTATTACGTAAAAAAAAAATACTATAGATCAATCTGCCATGCATATGGGAACTTGCTCTCTCCAGATGTCTGCAGATTCTGCATTAAAGAGGAAAGAGCAGGTCATGTCAATGTTGTGGCTTAGGCAAAGGACAACGGAGACATAGCTTCACTACCTACAGACCTTACCAACACCAGAGACCATTTATCATGCAATGATACACAGCCTTTCTATAGGAATAAATGTAGTTTTCTGCACATATGCAGAGGACCTAGGGATGGTTTGGTAGAGTATGAAGTGGCGGCTGTGCGGCTACCAATGGGCCGCAAATCTTTGATGTGGCAGGAGCGTGGAGAAAAGAGTATAAACCTATGGGAAGTGATGGGGGGGATTAGATTAAATAATAACTAAGAAATAAAGTGTGCATGATTGGTATGTGTGATTGTCCATGTCTGTTTCTTTCTTGTTGTTGCAACCTGCATGTTGCTTATTTCAGGGTGCGGTGACCCCTTTTTGTATTTTACATGTTCTATGATAAAAATGTTAACTGAATAAACATCTTTAAATAAAATAAAAAAAAGCTGTAAGAAAGAACAGTGATTTTTGAAGCCAGGTTTGATCTCCTTCTAGGGTCCTTCTGTTGTCCAGGACCCTATTGAGGGGGACGTCTACCACCCTAACCATTGTGATCAGCCTAAGTCAGTTCTACATATATTTATCTAAATAATCCACTAGAGATCCAGAACAGAAATAAAGACCATGTGCAAAATGAATGCTGTCCACTATGCTCAAAATGCAAAAAATCCTTTTTGGTGGAGTTGCTATTTAAGCTAACTATAAAAGGGTTGCATATTCATCTGCGGCAACAAAATATTTACTATTCATCCTGTATTATGACTAAGCCATGAGTTCAAATATGAAGCCAAACTCCCTCTTTCCTCCTCAGTTGTCCATCTTTGTGGTCTGATGTACAATGGTCCATGAAAAGATTCTATACAACTACCAAAAGTGCTGTTCTGCACTAAAACCTTCAGCTTATCTTTTAATTGTCTTGTTTGATATTTTTCGAAAAGCCAGTATAAAGGAAAAATAATGGTGGAAAAGAAACTCTGTAAAATAACATTTTTGGGATATAAATTCTTAATGTTCCACATAACTGGGGGCATTGTAGGTGTGTGTCCATTGCCTAAATACATGCTGGAAGGTGTCCCTCTTATTTCAAAAAGTTGGGAGGTATGGTGTTACACCATACATTTTTATGTAGGTGGTGAGAGGCTCAGTGCATTCTGTATTTTAGGCAGGGGTGTTGGATGACAGAACAAGAGATTGGTTTGTTTGGGAAGTGAGGGGGGGGGGGATGTGAGGGGTCATAGGGTATTTGATTGCACTAGGCCCCCA
>NW_017306424.1:146615-152035 GCF_000935625.1 Nanorana parkeri | reverse complement strand
AAAAAGGATTTGTTTGTTGGGGGAAGGGGGGGGGGGGGGGATGTGAGGGGTCATAGGGTATTTGATTGCACTAGGGCCCCACCATCGGCATCTACTTTACTGGTAATACGAGTTTATTCACACTAAGGTGCCTCTAAAGATAGCAGACCTAACAGATCACACCCTCCCCCTATACAGATGTGTACCTATTGAAATCCAATGCTCGCAGCACTTGGCTGTGCCTGCGCAGTAGAAACCCAAATCTATGAAGCGTGTCTACCAGCCGGGAGACAAAGGTATACTAGGCTGAAGTCAGACTAGCCCCATAGAAAACCTTGAGCCTCTACTGCATAGAAGTGGGCAAAAGAGAGAGGACTTGCAGTATATAATACAATTTTTGGCGCTATATAAATCCTGTATAATAATAATAATAAAAATAATACATCTGTGGAAGAGAAGGTTGGAATCTCTTAAAGTATAATTAAACCCTCCGTTGTTTTTTGCATATATCTACTGCTAGCAAGCAAAGATATATGCAAAAAGTAAAAAAACAAAAATTCTTTAAAAGTGGTTTAAACGTACCTGTGTCTTCCCCGTGCGCTCCCGTCCAAAAATCTGAAAAATCTCGGGAGGCCGCAAAGGATCTTGGGGCGGGCGCATGCGCAGTTCAGATTTTCGGCCGGGTGACGAGGAGAGACACAAGGTAAGTCTATGGACGTGTGCACCCGCATGCAGACACCGTGGGACAGGAAGTGCCAGCAAGCACAGAGGAGTCAGCGCTGGATCGGAGACCCTCAGCAGCGTTGGAGAGAAGGCAGAAAACGGCAGGAAAGAAGGGGAAGATCAGATTAAGAAACATAATTTAAGGTAAGTGCTTACTTTAACTTTGGGGGGAGGAAAAAAAACGTATCCTTTAATGTCACTTTAAGTCAAGGGAGGGGGACAAAAAAGGATAAGTGCACTTTGTTTTTTATTCTTTAAAAAGAACACACATGTCTGCTAATCTGTTTTAGCCATGAATGGCCTTAAGTATTTGTCATCACTTCAGCTAAAAGTTACCAATATATCCTGTGATTTCTGGGACTATAACTCTGGACATCATTGTTATATAGTTCCCTTGTGGATAAGAATTAGCATATTATGCATAGTACATACACTATATTGCCAAACGTATTGGGACACCCCTCCAAATCATTGGATTCAGGTGTTCCAATCACCTCCATGGCCACAGGTGTATAAAATCAAGCACCTAGGCATGCAGACGCTTCTACAAACATTTGTGAAAGAATGGGTTGCTCTCAGGAGCTCAGTGAATTCAAGCGTGGTACCGTGATAGGTTGCCACCTGTGCAATAAGTCCAGCCGTGACATTTCATTGCTACTAAATATTCCACAGTCAACTGTTAGTGGTGTTATAACAAAGTGGAAGCAACTGGGAACAACAGCAACTCAGCCATGAAGTGGTAGGCCATGTAAAATGACAGAGCAGGATCAGTGCATGCTGAAGCACACAGTGCTCAGAAGTCGCCAACTGTCTGCAGAGTCAATAGCTACAGACCTCCAAACTTCGTGTGGCCTTCAGATTGGCAGAACAACAGTGCTTTGTTCTAGCGAAGGGAACTCTTATGGCATCAGCATACCAAGACATTTTGGACAATTTCATGCTCCCAACTTTGTGGGAACAGTTTGGGGATGACCCCTTCCTGTTCCAACATGACTGCGCACCAGTGCACAAAGCAAGGTCCATAAAGTCATGGATGAGCGACTTTGGGGTGGAGGAACTTGACTGGCCTGCACAGAGTCCTGACCTTAACCTGATAGAACACCTTTGGGGTGAATTACAGCGGAGACTGACAGCCCGGCCTTCTCGCCCAACATCATTAACTGACCTCACAAATGCGCTCCTGGGAGAATGGTCAAACATTCCCATAGACACACTCCTAAACCTTGTGGACGCCTTCCCAGAAGAGTTGAAGCTGTTATAGCGGCAAAGGGTGGGCCAACTCAATATTGAACCCTACGGGCTAAGACTGGGATGCCATTAGAGTTCATGTGCCGTGTAAAGGCCAAATACTTTTGGTAATATAGTGTATATGCATACCATTATAGGAGACTCTTTGGGGATCTGAACAAGTCACCTTTTCTTATTTTATATGATTCTAATACATGGTAGGCCATTGAGGGTTACTTTTTTGTATAAAGAATTAAGATTTACAATTTTTCCTTTTAAAAAAAAAAATATTCTTTATTTTTCTATTGATTATTGTGATGCAGTACATTACTTTTTTAATATATGTAGTCCTGCGTTAAAAATGAAAACCTGACAGAATGGTTAACTCTTTACTATATTAACAACAACAAAAATTAGCTGGACTTTTGCAATTAAAAATAAAAGTATTGAGTTTCACTTTAATTGTAAGGGGTGCAGAGACGGAATCTACTCCCAGTTATATGAAGTCTGCTAACCCAACAACTGATTCTCCTCTACACTTTACACATCACATTCTTTTTTTATTCCTTATCTGCTGTATTAAAGGAGAATTATGGGGAGAGTGAAATACACTCATCCCCATAATTAGAGCCGATGTGTGACACTGAGATTGTCACACATTGGCTCTATTGATCTGGAACTGAGCGATCACACCACTGATCAATTTCCAATCTTCTCCCTGCAGAGAGCGGTGACTTTCAGTCACCACACTCCGCAGGGATTCCCCCCTTCACACTCCATTCATCCAGCGCTGACTGGAGGGAAGGACAGGGGAGGGGGCTGGCACAGCTGGCTCTGGCTTTAGAGAGACAGAGCCAGCTGTCAATCAGCCAGCTGGGTGGATCCTGTCAATATTGTTGGGATCCGTCCCAGCTACAGCGTGGCTCTGCACTGTCAGCACATAGCGGGCAATACCCACTATATGCTGAGTTTTGAGTCACAGGACATAGTATATGACCTCCTGTGATCCTTAAGAGAACTATGGCCCAAAAAGGTTGGTGACTTCACCGAGATCACTTTTAAACAAACAATTGGCTTCCCCGTTCTACATTTAGCCCTGCTTGTGCTAAGCAGGGCTAAATGTAGAAAACAAATTACCGCCCGGCACCCGGAACTGCAAGTTCCGGGCATCGGGGGATTCCACACGGCTGCCGCCCCACTGCTCCCTGCCGCCCAGAGGCCGTCCCTCGGTGGCCTTGTTGCTAATCCGGCCTCTGGGCTACCCCTGCACTGCAAGAGTTAACTGCTCTTTTTTTCTCTATCTTTCTATTTCTCTCATCTATCAGTCATTTATCTGTTATCTATCTATCTATCTATCTATCTATCTATCTATCTATCTATCTATCTATCTATCTATCTATCTATCTAGCTATCTATCTATCTATCTATCTATCTATCTATCTATCTCCCCCCTAAAATTCCATACCAGACCCTTAATCCGAGTACTGGCCTGGCAGGGCAGGAAATGGGGGGACGAGCGAGTGCCCACCCTCCCTGCACCATACCAGACCACATGTCCTCGATATTGGGACCCCCTGGAAAAGCACCTTGTCCCCATGCCAATGAGGACCAGGGCCTCTTCCCCACAACCCTGGCCTGGGGGGGGGGGGTGTTCTGTAGTCAACACAAATAAACAGTGCAGCATTGTCAGGTCACAATAGGAAGTTATTGGCTCACTGATGTCACATTACCAACCATGGGGTTTGCAAGGGGAAGCAGCTTTGCTCCAATGTGCAATATTCCTGACCAACTCTGCAATGGATGAACTACTATGAGCAGCTCCCATAGGATTTAGGTGTAGGTTGTGCTGCTGCCAACACATTTGCCTGTGTGATAAAGACCTTACCCAACAAGGGGATGATTTATTAATCATCTGCCGAGCTATACAGAGTGGCCAATGTTATTTGCTCGGCCTCCTCACCACTAGATGGAGCTCCATCTAAGGCCAGGCAAATGGCATTCACGCATCGTATGGCTGGGCAGATGATTTATACATCACCCCCTTATTTTATCTTACCCACTAGTGATACTATTTATTAATCTTCACACCAAGGTACATCTATCAGCAGAGATAGCAGCAGAAAATCAGCCCCTCTGCAAATAATGGAGGAGGGTGACTTTAAAAGTGGAGACAGGTTTTCCCATGACACAAAGTGATTACACAATGACATAAACTCTTACAAGGGGAAGTAACTTTGGTTATACATTAAGTATATAACCAAATAGCAAAGTATAACTAAAGCTAACACAGCAGCAGAAACAAAAAAATATATAAGGTTTCTATCCATTCCATTCTCTATACAAACAATGACCTTCCCCAGCACTATTTTATTTCAATAATACTTTTAAAAAAATGTCTTCCAAAAATACTTCACCGTGCTAAAAAAGCAGCTGATGAATGCTAACTAGGAATGCACCAATGCCATTTTATACTTTTCCTCAAGTACTCATCGATTACTGATTACCAATTACAGATACCTTTCATGTCATGTGACAGTTTTCCTAAAACAATACAGACTAATAATTTTAGGACAGTAGTGGAGGGCTAGGGCCCTGGTAGTTCTGCCACTGAAACCAAGCTGTAGAGGGACTACAAATCTCAGCAATACATTATACAGCAATGCAGAATAAAGCACAGGACAGAAACAGCAGGCAATATTTCTAAAGCAGTTGTGGAATTCAGGTGAAGTTTTGCTGCACTATACCTGTACACCACGGCTGGCTCAACCCAACTGTCGTTTGCGGGGCGAACGGCCGGCTTCAGGCCGTTCTCCCCGATTCGGTTGTCACTTCGGCTCAGTCGGCGTTACAGCCGGCTCTACCCAGGTGTTATTCATTGGCCGGGACCTGCTAGAAGGTGCCGGCCAATAGGAAACAGTTGGGCGGAACTAGCTGTCACTGCTAGCTCCGCCCAGTTATTTTTTATTTATTTTAAAAAAAATATCTTTATTTTTTAATTTTACTATTTGTTTACATTTTAAAAATATTTTTTCAACCCTTTTTTCACTCTTTTCACGGATTTCACCGTGATAGGTTGCCACCTGTGCAATAAGTGCATACGTTAAATTTTCTTGCTACTAAATATTCCACGGTCATCTGTTAGTGGGATTATAACAAAGTGTAAGCAACTGGGAACAACAGCAACTCAGCCACAAAGTGGTGGGCCATGTAAAATGACAGAGCGGGGTCAGTGCATGGTAAAGCGCTCAGTGTGCAGAAGTCGCCAACTGTCTGCAGAGTCCATAGCTATAGACCTAAAAACTTCATGTGGCCTTCAGATTGGCACAACAACAGTGTGTAGAGAGCTTCATGGAATGGGTTTCCATGGCCGAGCAGCTGCATCCAAGCCTTACATCACCAAGTGCAATGCAAAGCGTTGGATGCAGTGGTGTAAAGCACGCCGCCACTGGACTCTAGAGAAGTGGAGATGTGCTCTCTGGAGTGACGAATCA
>NW_017306424.1:131106-146408 GCF_000935625.1 Nanorana parkeri | reverse complement strand
TATATATATATATTTCTAGACATAGCCTATATGTGCCTGGCTGTGTGTATACATGTTTACTTCTTCACTACATGTTTTACTTTTTCACTGACTCTGTGAACAGCCAATGTAGAAATCAACCACACACATGCAGCTCAGTCCCTCTGCTGTCTCACACTATCACACATATCACCCTACCAGAGCTGTTGGACATCACACTGCCCCAGACACACTTTAATAATGATGCCAAGTTCCCCCCTGTTTGTCATGTAATACTTTTATTAAAAATAAATGCTAAAATGTTCTCCCGGAAGTGGCATGCTGTTTGCTTTATACATAGAGCTACATTTAATCTGTTCAGACCACCGAACACCAGCAAAAGGGTTTCATGTTTTCTGAACCATAAAGAGTCTTCTGACTCCTCTCAACATTCCCAGCAGCCCCTACCCCTACAGTTTTATTGCTGAATTCAGCTTCAGTTTTCTAAAGGTGGTCAGAAGAGGGAAACAAAAGAAGGAAAAATGTATTAAAATGTATAAATTTTGAGTCTCAGTGCTGCCACATCTTACTCTGTTGCCCTAGGCTGGCCGTTGGCTCAGAAGGACCACAATGGTAAATACAACCCTGTCCCCTCTCCCTCACTATGTGACCTGCCAGAAAGTTACACAAATAGTCCCCATTTTTGTCATAAAGAATGGAGGGAACGTAACAGTTTCTAAAAATATACTTGCCACTGTTATTTACATCTAAAGCTATGCTGATGAAAGGAGAGTGCGGTCAGATGTTTGGTGTCACTCTATTGAGAGGTGCCTGCATTGTGATGTGGGAGTTCCTCGCTATAACTAAGACAATCTATCATCATCTGGAGGGGATTAAGCTAGCCATACACCAAAAGAATTTGGTTGGAAAAAAAAATTGTTTTTGGGAACTTCCATTCAATTTTCTAATGGGTAATGGGGATTGTTTTCAGCTGCACGGGCAAGAAAATTGTAACGTGAATGTAATTTCCATTTTCAAGAAATTGTACATATTGTAATGCACAAACAAACCTGTGATATGTCTGGGATTCCATTTCCTTAATATCATTCCATTAATATGTCTGGGATTCCATCTCCTTAATATCAATTAATTATTATGTCTGGGATTCCATTTCATTTATATAATTCAATTACTACTGTGATTCCATTTCATTAATATCATTCCATTAATATATCTGGGATTCCATTTCATTAATATAAGTCCATGAATATGTCTTGGATTCCCTTCCATAAATATGCCTGGAATTCCCTTCCATAAATATGTCTGGGATTCAATTTCCTTAGAATTATTCAATTAATATGTCTGGGATTCTATTTAATTAATATCATTCAATAAATATGTCTGGGATTCCATTTCATTAATATAATTCAATAAATATGTCTGGGATTCCATTTCATTAATATAATTCAATTACTATTGTGATTCCATGTAATTAATATCATTCCATTAATATATCTGGGGTTCCATTTCATTAATATAAGTCCATGAATATGTCTTGGATTCCCTTCCATAAATATGTCTGGGATTCAATTTCCTTAGAATCATTCAATTAATATATCTGGGATTCCATTTCATTAATATGTCTGAGATTTCATTCAAGTGGCAGGTCTGGTCAAAATGTTAAGGCCTTTCTAAAGAAATGAGTTGACAATGATGGCAAGATCGAATGTTCAAGGGATTTTTCAGAAATGTGAACATAATTCTTCTGGTGTACGGCCAGCTTTGGTCTTCCTTCATAGCCTGCTTCTAGAAGTAATAAACTCCATTTTTTTTTTTTAGAAAACTAACCCTTGCCGGGGGAGGGGTACCTCTACACTGCAAGGTTTAAGTACTCGTTTGGTCTAGAGCCTGGAATAAAGAAGACATACTCACCACGATCCTCAGTCCTCTGGCAGTCAGTCAGCACTCACCTCTCTCTCCCTCTGCTCCAGCTGTGGTGTGTCCCTCGGCGTCCTCATATCTAATGGAAGTCAATGGACCTGCGTTAGATAGGATGACGTCACGGGTCCTTTAGACCGCTGAAGCCCAGGGGGAAGAGGCTGTGGAGACCGGTCTAGCAGACAGGATCAATCAGAAAGCTATTTGGTGAGTCTTGAGGTGCAGTCAGGCTTCCTGATTGATCAGGAAGCCAGGCTGCTTAGCAACACATGAAGCCAGCTTCCTAGCCAATCAGGAAGCCGGGTGGCACGTTATGACCTGCCTCCCAGCTTCCTGATTGGCTAGGAAGCTGGCTTCACTGGTTTCTTGGCAGCGTGGCTTCCTGCCCAATTAGCAAGCCAGGAGGCGGGTCATAACCCAACGCCCGGTTTCTCGATTAGAAAGGAAGCCAGCTCTATGTTTCCTCGGCACTGCCGGTCAGAGGGAGATCACCCTCTGATCGGAAGTTCC
Organism: Nanorana parkeri; assembly: GCF_000935625.1. NCBI lineage: Eukaryota > Metazoa > Chordata > Amphibia > Anura > Dicroglossidae > Nanorana > Nanorana parkeri. The sequence continues at coordinate 144,002 of NW_017306424.1, read as the reverse complement.
GGTATCAGAGGTAAGTATTGGAGCATTTGGATGAGTACTGGTACTCGGTAGCGGCACCGATACCAATACTAGTATTGGTAGCGGTGCATCCCTAAATGCAGGGGTAGCTCCACTGCAAGGGTTAAGATTTGATTTGTCCAGAGTTCTACTTTCAATTCTGGAGTTCCTCTTTAAAGAACACCTTTCCGAAGAGAAACATGGAGGCTGCCATTGCTCCTTCTCATTCTGTGAATGCTAGTATCCTGGCTGTCACGTTTACCCTCTTGCTTGAATACCTTGTGACCCTGACCTGGAACAAGCATGCAAAAATTGCCATCTGACTTTACTTGGACTTCACACATGTGCAAACTGCTCCAGGCCAGCTACTTAAACCTTATCAGCGTACTAATCAGACAACTAGCATCTTCAGAGGAGGTTCGCCAATGGCGGGACAATGGTGCTGCTGTTTTCTTTTGCTCCCCTTTGCCTATTATCCACATGGTGCTTGCAGAAATCTTACATAGTGACATTGAATAAAGACACTTGTGCATCACATCAATCCATCAATCAAACCCCAAACTGAGATCCGATAAATGTAAAACCAAAGACACTTATAAAGCATACTCCAATTAGCTCCATCAGGTACAAAATCCTTTCTGAGTTCTTAAAACAATTGGATAACTCCCTGGATCAACATTCTGCAGTGTTAAACATTAATAGACATTTCATACACACACATCCAGACTTTTTTTTTTTAAACAGCACAGCAAAGTCATTAACTTCTTAGAGGAATGATGTCAGAATGTTCCTGGAAAACAAAACGTTGTATCTATCTATCTATCTATCTATCTATCTATCTATCTATCTATCTATCTATCTAAAGACCAAGCAATGGACTGCTAGGTACCAGCATCAGAACGCAGTCTGGAGTCACTTGGTACTAATTGCAACCACAAAATCTAAACATACTTATGATATATGTGTCAAAAAAGAAGACAGATATACCACCCTGCAGTCTGTAGAAATTACATCAATATGTGTATTTGTGCTTTCTATCTATCTATCTATCTATCTATCTATCTATCTATCTATCTATCTATCTATCTGTCTATCTATCTGTCTATCTGTCTGTCTGTCTGTCTGTCTGTCTGTCTGTCTGTCTGTCTGTCTGTCTGTCTATCTACACTATATTACCAAAAGTATTGGTACACCCCTCCATATCATTGGAGTCAGGTGTTCCATGACATTTCCTTGCTACTAAATATTGCACGGTCAGCTGGTATTATAACAAAGTGGAAGCAACTGGGAACAACAGCAACTCAGCCACGAAGTGGTAGGCCACGTAAAATGACAGAGCGGGGTCAGCGCATGCTGAAGCGCACAGTGTGCAGAAGTCGTCAACTGTCTGCAGAATCAATAGCTACAGACCTACAAACTGCATGTGGCCTTCAGATTGGCACAACAACAGTGCATAGAGAGCTTCATGGAATGGGTTTCCATGGCTGAGCAGCTGCATCCAAGCCTTACATCACCAAGTACAATGCAAAGCGTCAGATGCAGTGGTGTAATGCACTCCACCACTGGACTCTAGAGAAGTGGAGACGTGTTCTCTGGAGTGACGAATCACGGCTTCTCTGTCTGGCAATCCGATGCATGTGTCTGGGTTTGGCGTTGCCAGGAGAATGGTACTTGCCGGACTGCATTGTGCCAACTGTAAAGTTTGGTGGAGGGGGGGTTATGGTGTGGGGTTGTTTTTCAGGGGTTGGGCTTGGCCCATTAGTTCCAGTGAAGAGAAGTCTTACAGCATCAGCATACCAAGACATTTTGGACAATTTCATGCTCCCAACTTTGTGGGAACAGTTTGGGGATGGCCCCTTCCTGTTCCAACATGACTGCGCACCAGTGCACAAAGCAAGGTACATAAAGACAGAGTCCTGACCTCAACCCGATAGAACACCTTTGGGATGAATTACAGCGGAGACTGCGAGCCCGGCCTTCTTGTCCAACATCACTACCTGACCTCACAAATGCACTTCTGGAAGAATGGTCCAACATTCCCATAGACACATTCCTAAACCTTGTGGACGCCTTCCCAGAAGAGTTGAAGCTGTTATAGCGCAAAGGGTGGGCCACCCAATATTCAACCCTATGGACTAAGACTGGAATGCCATTAGAGGTCATGTGCGTGTAAAGACAGGTGTCCCAATACTTTTGGTAATATAGTCTATCTATCATCTATCTATCTATCTATCTATCTAGCTATCTCTATCTTGATTCTATTTGCTAATAGACAAAAACAATGTTGCACTCACCATTGTTGCTCCCGTATGGGATCTGTTTGTGAAATGCAGCGACAGAGTTTAATGATTATCTTTTGTATGTAGTCGAAGCTTGGAGCACACTTCCTCTTTTTTTTTTTTAGTTCATGAGGTCTTATCACAGAATGGTTATCTGAGCTACTGTATGCGCTGCGTACTGCTCTCTGTCCTCAGTCCTACTCTGATTTTATTTCACTAGTCCAGGAAGGCAGGCATTGTAGTGCTGTCACCAGTGTGACATTGGTGGCACCAGTAAACACTTGTGACTTGAAACTTAACTGGTGTTTTGTTTTGCAGTGGTGGTGGTGGAGGGTGTTACCCTTTAAGTTTCCTCTTTCCAGTCTTCTGTAGTTGATATCTGCTGGGTGTATAATTTTTTTAATTCTTATCTGTTTCACGTGCTATATTACTTAATCTCTGTGTTATTCAATGTCCTTTATAAGGAACACAAGCTTTTCCTTTGAGTCACAGTTACAGGGCTGCTATATACAGAGTGACATTGTTATATGTGTTACAGAAGTTACAGAAGTGAGAGTTGCTCAGGCTTTATCAGTGTGATTCATCTCAAGTATTGGACAATCTTTGCAGTCAGTAAACTCTCAAGACCAAAGCTGCAGCAAGTCATATGAACGTGGTGGAGGCCTTCTGAGAAGCTGGAGTTCTCTTGTAGGGGACTAAAGCTGCTGATTGTAGGGGGTAAAAGGTAAAACGGACTTGCCCTTGCTGGTCTTAACTGTTTTTTGTTGGGCACAGCTTCCAAAGTTCAGTTCCTCTTTAAAATATCTAAAGCCCAACATTTTTTTTAAGAGGTGCACCGAAATGAACATTTTAAAACCAAAACAAAACCAAAATGAAAAAAAATGTTGAGCCGAAACCGAAAATGTTTTTTTCAAATGTTTTCAAATATTTTTATTTATTTTGTATAAACCTTTTAATTTTGTCATATTTTATTTTTATTTATTTTTATTAAATATGTTTATTTTTTACTTTACTTTTAGGTGCTTTGGGGAAATATTGGGGGGTCTAAACAGGAGTCCTCTATACTGAGTGTTCCTGTTCATTTACAACATGTGGAGATAATATGCGTACTATATCCTCAATCCTGAATGAACAGGAAGTGATGTCGATCACTTCCCATTAATTCATAATTGAGGATATAGTAACCATACCATGTCCTCAATTATTTACCAACACTCAGTGATCACTGATCTCTGAGTGTATGTACTCGCTCTCCATCCTGAAACGCTGTCACTGTAGGCCGAGCGAGTGGTACGGGGAGGAGAGCTAGATCTGACAGCTGACTCCTCCCCCGCACCGCCCTAGCCAGCCTCCTGTGACAGCGCTGGCTGTCTCCGCCCACACCGCTCTCCTGTTCTGTCACAGGAGGCTGAGCAGTGCGGGGAGGAGACGCCGGCCGCTCACAGCGCTCTCCTCCCGCATCGCTTGGCACACCTTTTACAGAAAGCAGGGATGCACCGCTATATTGGCAAAAAATCAGCATTTTGCCGAAAGTGCCATTTTCGCCCGATATGTTTCGGCGGCCGATATATCGGTGCATCCCTAGTAAATATAACATATTGGATATTAATATCTTGCAATCTTCTATCAAGCTAGCAGATGGAGCTTCAGTGTCTTTTGTAATATACAGTACTTAGCTGTAACAAATTTAGGTTAAATGAAATCAAAATGTGTACTCTTTTAAAATACACTATATGTTAACTTCTACTACAACCTCTACTACTAACTACTGGACCTTCCATGTCAGTTCCATGTAATGCAAAATACAGCACTCACTGTAACTTTGTATTGTTTGAAAATTACAAGACATGAGCTGGATTTTTGTTGATTTTGTACATTTTATATAAAATCTTAATTGGCAAATAAAAAACTGACACATTGTGTACTGATTACACTGGATATATACTAATATTATGAATTTGCTAAAGAAAGAGAACAGCATAAGCTGATTGCTTTCAAACTCTCTGTCTTAAGGCACTCTCAATATGGCACTATTTGAACACAGTAGAGAGGGATGAATCACTCCTGTAGTTCAGTTTTGTGTGTAAATATATATTTTTTATGTATTTCTGTATTTCTGTTTTATACAACTTACACAGCGCTTTACATTGCACATTCACATCAGTCCCTGCCCTCAAGAAGCTTACAATCTAAGGTCCCTATCTCACATGAATACATGCACAGAGACATACTAGGGTCGATTTTGACAGAAGTCAGTTAACCTACCATACTGTATATACCAATATACCAATAGGTTCTGTCAGGGTGGCGTGTGCGGGTGTCCCCACACCACATGCAGGTACCCACGCAGGATGACCAAATTAGTATGACCACACAAGATAAGGTTATATGCACAAAGTTTATTATATACACCAAAATATAACAAATAACCCCACCAACACCCACAAGTAACCACAAACAAGTAATAGTAACTAAATGAAAACACAAGCACATACAAAAGGTACAAGGCAAGTAAACCCGGCGAGCAGGGCAAGACCAAGGGAGCTGGGCCACACCAGGGGAGCTAAGGGACAAGGGGTCAGGGTACAGGCAGGTAACAGGGTACAGGCAGGTAACAGGACTCAAGCTGGGCCACACCAGGGGAGCTAAGGGACAAAGGGTCAGGGTACAGGCAGGTAACAGGATACTGCAAATGGGTACTGTATCAGGGCTCAGGACACAGGACTCAGTCAGGGAAAGACAACAGGATACTGAGCCACAGTCCTGACTGCAGGGAGGGATTATATACCCTCCCAGGAACCACCAGATGGTGGATAATTGCTGGCAGCTGGAGAGACACCCGCAGGTGAGCACTGGAGCCGCAGGTTCCAGCACCACCCAGTGGTGGTCTGATACCTGACAGTTCCTGGCTGCCTGAAGATACCTGCAGGCGAGCGCAGGTACTGGCTCCAGCGCCTCCTGGAGGCGCTCTGGATCCTGACACACACAGCTCTAAACTTCAGATGCTTAGCCGACAGCAGGGGTAGGCAAACTCCGGGCCTCCAGCTGTGGTGCACCTACAAATCCTATTAGGCATTGCAAGACTCTGACAGCCACTAGCATGGCCCGCTGAAGCAGATGCATGATGGTATTTGTAGTTAAACCACAGCTGGAGGTCTGGAGTTTGCCTACCCCTGGTCTAATGGTTCATTCAGAAGGTGCAAGTCTACATTGTTTTATGTTTACGTCTTTCTTTTATTCTCCTATTGCTCATGCTTTCCTCTGTCACTTTCTTTTCTGACCTTCTTCTCATAATGTTCTGTTGGTTTGTAATTTTATGCAATATGGTTATACCACGATATTACCTCTGTGCCATAGATGTGATTAGAATGAAACTGATGGTTCATTTTACTCTTACTGGCTACCATGGCTGTATCTTGTCACCCTTCATAATCCATATTGCCTTTTTATTATTCTGACATCTTGTGTGATATGTCTACCTGTTCTCAAATAAAGTGATTTCAAAGTGTAGCACTCACCCCCGAAAGAGCCGCTGGTATAAACTAGGGCTCTCCTACCTATTTTTTCAGCCACCAGCGCTTTTCTCTCAGCTCCAGCAACACCGACACTCCAGAACAGATCAGGCTCGAGTTGTAGGGTCTTTTTAGCATTTATTGCACATCAGCAACTAGGAAAGAGTTAGGGCTGCAGGATACCAGAGTAATCAAAAATAGAGGACTATATATTCTCCGTTTGCAACAGCTTGTAACATTAGCACAAGGTCAGTGCACCAACTGGCTTCTCTTCTGTATAGTACCTGAGATTAGGGCGAGGGATCTCTTACAGGGTCCAGACAGTAGCTCTCACCAGCTTCTCTGCAACACTCCTCCATAAGCAGATTCCACCTCCAGCCCAGCTTCCATCAGGTTCCTTTTCAGTAACATTTTAGGTCTCTGGGCCCCCAGCATCTGCCACATGCTGAGGGTTAGTCCATGCATCCTGTAGTATTTTAGGCCTCTGGGCACCCAGCATCTGCCACATGCTGAGGCCTGGACTAGGCATCCTGTAGCACACATACCTCCTCCCAGGGAGGGCTCCAGGGGGGAGAGAGTTCTGGAAGGTGTCCCCAAACATTTATCACCTTCCTCCAGCCATACCTCTGAGTCAGCCTGCTCAGAGATTGGTCAGAGTCAGATGCATAATCACAGTCTGAGGATGGATCCTCCCTCACTGTATGCTGAGTCCCCAACCCAGCAACAGGGGGAAACAATCAATCCACCAAACTCAGGGAATCCTGCAGAACTCAGAGAAATCAGCATCCAGACTGATTACAGTCCAGATATACACTAAATTTAGTAGCGACACAGCAGAGGGTGCTACAAACTAAATGGAATTGAGCAAAAAATTATAAACAGAGCGGTTAATATTTAATTTATTTTAAAAAATTGGTCTGAAATACAATTAAAACGTTTTGGGCTAATTGGTTAAAAGGAATAAACGTTACTAATGTTTAGTCAGAAGAAGGACAAAAAGTGGTCCTGTACTGTAGGTGGACTAAGTCTTTCTGACTGTAATGACTATTATATTTTTATTTGCAGTGCATTTACACACCAAATTTAAACGTATGATTTTCACAGATTTTTCTAAAGGAATGTAGGAAGATTCACTTGGCATCATTTTCCAAAGGCAGGCTGATAATGGGAAAATAGCAATTATTTTCGAGGACTGCTGTAAGTTTTCTTATATGAATACATCAGAAGTCAGCAGGCTGACACAATACAGCAGAGCACATACATACAGCGGGTTATGATCCGCAACCCAGCTTCCTGATAATCGGGGCACCCAGAGTCGGTATACTCGGTATCAGCGAGTAACGAAAAAAATATCGTTACTCGATACCGAAAAACCGGTATTGGTGCATCCCTAGTTTTCAGTATAGCAGCAGGTTTTTCTGACACTTAAAGGAGAACTATGAGGTGAGTGCTTTTCACTCACCTCATAGTTCTAGCCGACCTGTGACAATGAGACTGTCACTGGTCGGCTTAGTAGATCGGGAGGTGAGCGAACACATAACGGCGTTCGCTCACCTCTCCATCCTGTCACGGCTCTCTGCCGTGACAGGGGAGGGGCTGGATTCCCCCCTCCCCGCTCCGATCCGCCAACGCTGACTGGCGGAACGGATGGGGGAGGGGGCGGGTACAGCTGGCTCTGCCTCTAGATAGGCAGAGCCAGCTGTCAGTCACGCAGCTGGGCGAATCCAGACATAATTGTCGGGATCCGCTTCAGCTGCGGCGTCTCAGTATACCGTGAGCAGCAGGTATACTGAGTAGCTCGCGGTATACTGAGCCTAGGGTGACGGGAGGACGCTAGTTTGTGTCCTCCCGTTACCCTAAGGAGAACTATAGGAGAACTAATCCCATAGTTCTCCTTTAAAGAGCTCAGATAATTGAACACCAAATGGATATCGTCAGTTATGAATTAAGCTCCATAATGTACATCTTCTATCTGCAGAAGGATTTGTGGATACCGCTAATTCTGCAAAGGTGCTATAGAATCCATGTCTCCGTGTACCAAAAATTGCTTTTCAAAGCTTATAAGGAGAACAATATTAACCTAACACTGACTCTAAAAGAAAGCTGTTGCACAATAGGTGCTCATTTGTGTAAACCATTTGAATAGCAAATTGTTGCAACATAAACAACTGTACTCACTGTTATTAAGTATTTCCCCATTTCTTTGAAAGGGAATTATAGTTTATTGTATTGCGTGTGTATATGGGCATGTGGATGTGATCAGCCAAAATAAGCTCATGAATGAGTGTCATGTTTTATTTTTGTTTTGTTTTGTTTCTAGCTACAGTTTTTATGATGTTGGTTAATGAGTACAGCTTTATTTGCTAATTTATTATGCACGTTGTGCTTTCCACTTAGATGCTCATAGATGCGTACGACATGCAGCTCTGTTCCGACTGCCCTTTGACATCACTGTCTCATTGGTTGATCAAAGCATGAGCATTTGTGTTCATTTTCAAATTTTCACCTGGTGATCCAGCCACTAATTTTTTTTTTTTTAATTTCCTTATCCCAGGCCAAGCTGTCCAGTAAAAGTGGCAGATAGAGAGTTGAGACAAACCATTCACAGGGGGGCTTACAATGGTCGGTTTTATTCACTTATGTAAAACATTTATCCAAAACATGACAATAAAATAAATAAAACTGTTGCTGTAGTTGCTTAGGTTTAGATATACTTTAAGCATTGTTAATAGTGTGGAACCTATGGCAGATCTAGAAGAACTGAGATCCACCCAGTAATAAAGGCTCCATGTCTTTAAAGTCATGTAAATCCTTATAGGATGTATCTGTGTGGTAAACAAGGCACACATTTTTAACTTTCTGGCATGAAATATACAGTACAGTGGATGCCGCCATGGAATTGCATCATCACATACCTGTAATGTAATTCAATGTTGTTGATATCCACACATCAACGTTCTACTCCACTAATGAATTACCACATCGAGTATTCCTTTGTTTGGGTGTGATAATATTTTTTTATCCATTAATGTAGCTTTCTTAAAGTGACACCGAATTCAGAAGTAACATTTTAAAAATACATTCAAGTACCCTAACTATTACCAAAAATGGATCTTATTTGTGTATCACTCGGCTGTAGATCATCAAATCTTCTCTGAATTGGTGCTGACACTGTCCTTCCTTCTGGAGGGTGGCTACTTTTGTTCCCCATGGTCCCCGTGTGTGTTGTAAAGTAGTCACCGCTCCAAGCTCGCTCACTTGATGGACTACAATCTCACGTTTAGTTTACCGATGCGTATTGAGATTGAAGTACATCATGGAACCATCAGGGAGAAGATCGGGAACTGAGTGACTGGTGGTACGTGATCGCTCAGTTCCTGATCTATAGAGCCGATGTGTGACAGCTTCAGTGTCACACGTTGGCTCTAATTATGGGGTTGAGTGTATTTCTCTCTCCCCATAATTCTCCTTTAACTCTCAGAGTTATATGCGGTAGGGCAGAAAGGGCAATTGGAGTCTCTCTGCATTACGTTCATCCTTGTAGTGTCTGTCTCATTTACTCTGTTATAAACTACACAGGTCAATATAGCAACACAACAAAAAATGTTTAAAACAATGGTTTCTGTTTCCCCATCTTTCACCATTTCTTCTGTAATCATCCAAGCTTTTTATTGCTGACAATTACTTTCGTAATATTTACACAAATTTGCATTTTTTTCTTCTCCATTTATCCATACATACAGTATATACATATATACATATATAGATCTAAACATTTCAGTTATGTTTGTACATTTCAGTTTGGTTTCCGTTTCTTAGCTGTGTTCCCCTTTCTTCTTCCAGCTATAGGGAAATAAATATGTGAAGACTGAGAATTTCAGTGTTTCAAAATCAGGTAAAATTCCCTTAGAAAACCGATATGGTAATAAGACATATTCACCTCAACAGAGATGTCCAATCAGGACATCAACAATTGCCCCAGAAAATTGAACTGCATTGACTCTACACAAAAATATCAAGGATTTTTTTAGTTAAAGTCAGTGATGTACCAATACCGATACTAGTATTGGTAACTGTGCCGATACCGAGTATTTGGGAGGGTACTTGTACTCGCCCAAATGCTCCCGATGCTTATCTCAGTACCAGAACATCCGGTATCAGGATGCTGGGCGGCAAGTCATTACACACTACTCAGCGTCCTGATTGGCCAGGAAGCCGGCTCCATGTTCCCTGGGAGCACCAGGGAGCATGGAGCTAGCTTCCTGGCCAATCAGGAAGCCGGGGGGGTGGGTAATGACTCAACGCCTGGCTTCCCGATTGGCCAGAAAGTTGTCTCCATGCTTCCTTGTCACCTGATGACAAGGGAGCAAGGAGAAGGCTTCCCGGCTAATTGGGAAGCCGGCCGGCGAGTCATTGAAGTGACACATTTGCTTCCTCCAAAAAACCTAAGTACATACCTCTCCAGTGGCCGGTAGTTCTGAACTCTGTTGTCTGGAAACATTATGTTAAAATGCAAATTTTAGGCCTAAAGATTATCTTTTTTTTCTGTAGAATAACGTGGTGGCAGTTGCATCTTTAATGTGGCATGATATTAGTGCAACTGTTTATCAAACCAACATTTTCAGTAAGCAAAATTTCCCGGCAAGCAAAAAAACATATCCTTACATTGGGGCTACCCCAGCATTGCAAGGGTTAAGAGCTCTTTTTCTCTAGGGGGCTCAAATACAGTTGTATTACCCACCTGATCCTGGTCTCTGAACCCTCTTCTCCCCGATGGTCTAAGTGCCACTGATATCATCACGTTTTATGCAGGTCCATTGACCTTCACTAGACGTGAGGACGCCAAGGGACACTCCATAGCCAGAGCGGATGGGGATTGAGGTGAGCACTAACCAACACAGGACTGAGGATCAGGTTAGCAATACAGCTTTATATGAGCCCCTAACTCTTGCAGTGCGGGGGAAGCCCCACTGCGAGGGTAAGGTTTTTTCTTTATCGGATGTTCTTCTTTAAATTATTTTAGTGCACTTAAACACAACATATTTCCCATTTTTTTAAATATAAAAGAAGATGTTGCACCAAGTAAAGATAGGCCAAACATGTCAGGCTTCAAAATAGCCTGCACCTGTGAAATAGCAAAAAACTACGGTAACCAATATTGTCTAGGTAACACAAAAAGTTTTCACTGGTTACTAATTTAGATGTTCTTTGGTCTTTCTCCTTCTCTTTGCCACCACCCACGATACCAGTCCAGGGCCGACTGGAGGGGCAGTGGAGTTTGGAAAAGTAAGGGGTGTTGGGTGGGGTGGGGGGCGCACATGTTAGAGCTCCCGGAAGTGTTTGAGAAAATTCCATCCCTGGGATTGGCACTGAGCAAAGTCAAATGTTTAACAACAGGAATTAAAGATTGCTAGAAGCCAAATATTTGCCAATGTTAATGGGCCACGCAGGGTCCCTTCCTTAAGGTGACACAGGCCACTATGTGTCACTGTGTGGACTACAATCTTATGTTTAGTTTAATCCTTTGCATTGAGATTGTAGTCCATCACAGGAGTGAGCTTGGAGTGGTGATTAGTCTACAACACACCCAGGAACCATGGGGAACAAAAGTAGCCACCCTCTAGAAGGAAGGACAGTGTCAGCACCAATTCAGAGATGATTGGAGGATCTACAGCCGAGTGATACACAAATAAGATACATTTTTGTTAATAGTTAGGGGACTTGAATGCATTTTTCAGGTTTAACTCCTGAGTTTAGTGTCACTTTAAGCAAAATCAGTAGGAGTGAAGATTTCTGCAGCAGCTGTTTTCTATCCTGGAGAGCCACATCTGTACAGTCAGAGTGCCCCCTTGTGTACACCACTGGTATGTGCACAGCTATGAAGAATGAAGCACTGAAAATACCAAACAGCATCTATGGGAGTTATTCACTAAGCTTCCAAAGGGAGAATAACCAAGCTGAAGTTAGGTGAGCCGAACACCGTTTGGCTATTCACTTCAGCTGAGTATGGCTGGCTTCGGCTCCCTTCAGTTTAGCTGTACATGTTTAGCAAAGTGAAGAACACGTTCAACTCCAACATCTGAATCGGGTGAGCCAAACCTCTGGCAGTTCACTCACTGCCGTTCGCCCCCTATTCTCATAGGAGCCGAACGGTAGTCAGTGAATAGCTGAATGCCATCGAACGGCATTCGGCTTGGTTCTTCTGCTCGCTACCTCAGAGGTAGCGAGCAGAATAAAAAAAAATGTAAAGAAAAAAATAAAATAACGCATGGGGCCCCCCTCCCGATCCATATCAGACCCTTTGGGTCTGGTAGGTAAGTTAGGAGGGACTCCAAGTCAAAAAGTTAAATCAGTGCTCGGAGGGAATGTGGCCTGGTATGTTGCAGGGGGGCGCAAGCTCTCCCACCACCACCCCCTGCACTATACCAGGCCACGTGCCCTCGGCATTAGGAGAGTGCTTTTCCAGGGGGAGGGGGGGGCATGTGTCTCTTCCCCACAAGCCAGTCACCGTGGACAATGATGGACGTCATGAAGACCTTTTACGTTGGTGGTTTAATTTTTGGGATTTTTATTTTTTATTAAAGCAATGGTCAAAACCTTTTTTTTGTTGTTGCAATTAAATTATTTTTTTATTAAACTGTGGCCTGTTTTTTTACGTTTTACATTAACCCTTTAGTGAATGAGTAGGGGTAGAAGTACACCTTACTAATTCACAAGGGTTAATTAAAGGGTTACCCCGATGCAAATAATCCCCCCTGCCCACAGACCCCCACAACCAACGGGTCAGGGCTTGTGGGGAAGAGGACCTTGTCTGCATTATCACGGGGACAAGGTGCTTTTCCAGGGGGTACCCTGGAAAAGCACCCTCCCAATGCCGAGGGTATGTGGCCTGATATGGTGCGGGGGAGGGGGGGATCGCTTGCCCCCACTTTCCTGCCCTGCCTGGCCTGCGCTCGGATTAAGGGTCTGTTTGGGAATTTTAGGGGGGCCCCACTTTAACCCCCCCCCCATTTTTTGGGGGTGGGGTTCCTCCTTAAAAATATTCCTACCAGACCTTAGGGGTCTAGTATGACTTTTAGGGGAACCCTATGCTTTTATTTTTTTTTTT
>NW_017306424.1:59953-131063 GCF_000935625.1 Nanorana parkeri | reverse complement strand
GGAGGCACCACTTTAACCCCCCCCCCATTTTTTGTGGGTGGGGTTCCCCCTAGAAATTCCTACCAGCCCTAAAGACCTAAAGGGCCTGGTATGGATTTTGGGGGGAATCCCACGCATTTTTTTTTACTTGAGGGGTCCCTCATAACATTCCTACCAGACCTAAAAGGTCTGGTATCAATTTGGGAGGGGGGATCACACGCTTTTTTTTTTTTCTCTTCTGCAGACTGTAAAAAAAAGAAAACTTCTTTTTATGTCACTTTGCTGCAACGAAAATTTGTCCACAAGCGAAAATTCGTACAGACCAGCGTTTCGTCCGAAATTTCAGTTTTCAGAAATTCGGATTCGTTTTCATTCGTCATTTCTGCTATTCGGACATTCAGATACAGGTGAAACTCGAATAATTAGAATATCTAATTGTATATCTAAATATATATCTAATATGTACCTTTAATTTTCACAATTTTGCAAAAACTGATGATAAACTTACTGTATGCTTGGCGGTGTTTAAAGGGTTAATTCACAGGTCCACAGGAAAAGCCCAGTCAATAACATTTACTGGAATAGCCAACAGTAAACAGAGCACTCCGTACAGAAGGTCTCTGTGCAATGTTTACCTTTGTATGTTACCAGGTTTCCTAATCTGTGCAGGATACACAGTTTGATCCAATGATCCATCTATTCACGGATTGCGGACTGTAAAACGTGTCTGGGGAGTCCTTCTATTTTAATTGTCTCATTACTTGTAAATTATATCCGAAGCAACCAGATGAGCATTTGCACATGGACAACTTCCTTAAAGTGACACTAAACTCAGGAGTTAAATCTTAAAAATGCATTCAAGTCCCCTAACTATGAACAAAAATGTATCTTATTTGTGTATCACTCGGCTGTAGATCCTCCAATCATCTCTGAATTGGTGCTGACACTGTCCTTCCTTCTGGCGGGGGGCTTCTCCAAGCTCGCTCCTGTCATGGGTTACAATCTTATCTTTAGTTTACTAATTTGTATTGAGATTATAGTCCATCAGAGGTGTGAGCTTGGAGCGGTGGTTACTTTACAACATACACAGGGACCATGGGGAACAAAAGTAGCCACCCTCCAGAAGGAAGGACAGTGTCAGCACCAATTCAGAGATGATTTGAGGATCTACAGCCGAGTGACACACAAATAAGATACATTTGTGGTAAAAGGAAACTTAAATGCATTTTTAAGATTTAACTCCTGAGTTGATTGTCACACTATTAGGGCTTGTTCACACCTTGTCTGGATTATATCCAGACCAGAGCAGTGGTATCGTATCGGATAGGCACGCCTGACGCGTTTCGTCATGGGAGACGTCTTCAGGGGGATGGCAGGTCTATCTGGTCATACCACACACTTTCTTATTATAGCCTGCTATAGCCACGCTAAACACGGAAGTGCAGGCTCTCTGTTTGCTGAATCTGACCGGCCGGTTATGTCATTTTTAAAATGTGAGTTTTTATATCTATCTTAATAAATGGTCTCCATATACTATACAATGAGGAGTTTTTTCTTTTTATAATTATGGCAATCTATCGATTTATGGGACATCGCTGTGAGAGCTTATAAAACAGACGCTGGGACATCGTGGTCTATCAGTGAGCTTCCTATGGTTAATATACAACAAAATTGCGGTGAGTGTGCACTCCTGAGGGGGTGTTGGCGTGGGCGCAAATACGCTCTTTGGAAAGATCATCAAGCACTTTTGGGATTCTTTTTCCACACACGTTGAATATATTATTACCTATTTTCCCTCATCTATTACGGATTAACCACACTGGATATGATATAAGTTTCTGGACTTTTATGAACTTATATATTCTCTATGAGGAATGTTTTCACTTCATGCACTAAAAGTTCATGAATTTATATTTTTGCACTTATATTTGTATGTATATATATATATTTATTGCACGATTTTGCACTTTTTGCACGTTTGCACAATTTTGATCAGTAGTGATTTACAGTTTATATTGGGGTAATGGCTTATACCTTTAGCACATGACTTCATGATTTATATATTTATTTGTATTTATATGCACTAATTGCAATTTTTGCACAATTTAGATCAAAAGAGGTCTGTTTATTTATATTCATGCACAATTAGCGGTTATTGTCTTATCAAATATCCCTTCAGATTAGACCCATTTAACTAGTTACTATCTGGACCCATAGCACTGCATACTTATTATTATCTACCAGCCGGACCACAGTGTCTATAGTGCAGCAGCTGTAACAATATCCATTGGTTCTCTAAGACTACCCATAAGCACAGATTCATTCTCTAATGCCACAAGCATGACAAGATCCACAGGCTCTGACATGTTTCGCCAAACTTTTTTACATCAAGTTCCTTGCTGTTGGGTGTCCAAAGTTGGACTTTCTAATAATTGTGCCAGTCCTAGCTAAAGCTAAAACCCAGCTGAACTGTAATCCACTTCCAGGGTGTTGATGTACCCTGAGCAAACAACCATTGTTTTCTTACCTGATAAGATGGCACCATCTACAATTCATACATGTTATAAAAAGGGTCAGCTAGGTTAGGCCATGAAGGTGGAAGGCCAACTGACTGGAACTGCATTGTCACTTTCTCTACTTTCCATTCACTTGACACCCCGTGACATCAATAGTGAGAATAGAATGGCCTGGCCTCCTAATCTGGAGATATCCTGTTGGGAACCTGGGTGGAGTAATTTACCTCCTCACACTACAACCATGTTTACTCTGCTGGGGATTCAGCCTTAGATTCCGGGTGCTGTATTTTCTGTTCTGAGCTGATAAAGGTGCCAATTTTTGTAAAGTGAGCCTGTGCTGTGCCAATACAGTGCAAACAACATATTGACTTTATTGCCGGCCTGCACAGCAGCTTAGACATTCCTTGCTTCCTACCCATTTAACAGGAAATCAATACATTCTGATTTTTTTTTCAGCATTTGGTGAACAATTACACAACATCAGTGTATGTCAGTGCCTTTTTATTGTTTGCTCAGTACTTACAAAAGTACAAGGTTAGCTATGCATTTACTTTCCTTCTTCCTTGTTATGTTACACAGATACTACATATACAATGAGATGATCACTACAGACAGACAATGATACAATTTCTTTCATAACATGTCTTCTTCTTCAGCTCAGCACAATATTTTCCTGCTGCTGTCTCCACCACACGTCTTACCGCCATTCTGAGGGCCTGGGTTATTGCACTGACGTGTTTGGTTCTTCTCTTCTTTTACACAGGAAGAAGAGTCACTCCAGCAGCTCCAGTGTCCATCGATGGCTGTAGAGGGTTCTGTGAAAACAGTTATAATCAGTCAATAAAAGAAGTTGGGAATTTCTGAACGGAATGTTACAAGTTAAATTGAATATTCAATTTTTTTGCAGATTACGCTTCAGTTAGGGCCTATAGAGAAAAGCTGGCTGGGATGGGGGTGAGGGTTGGGGGGGTACACTGAAGCTCCGAGGAGAAGAGTGAAGATGCCGGAGCTGACATAGGCTGGTGGGGTAGATTGCCGGCTAATCTCATGGTACTAGTGGGGAATATATTTGGAATGGAAAGAGCAAGGGGGAGAGGTTTGATCCACCTGTATTGAAAGGGTAGCTTCTTTAACTCTAATGGTGGCCATGCACTGCTCACATTTTGGCTGATAGGTGGCCCTAAAGGGACCACACAAGCAGGGTGCTGGGTGGAGAATTGTTGGGTATTCATCAATTGTGGATCCCACTGGATGCTAAATACAACAGCTGGGAGAGGAGATTCCTTCATCTACACTGTTTACCACGGATGCGGGAACCCACCCTCTCATTTAGCCCATGTTGACAGCACTAGCAGTGTTATGGAAGATTTTATTGACACACTTACCATTTAACCCGTGGGTGGGAATAAGAAGACAGTTGTAATAATGTGTATACTGGCTATTTCACCTCTGAGTTTGCCCTGTTCCAGCGATGTGCTTTCCCACCACTCCATAGCCAGCAATGTCGTGCTCTTAAAAGCTTCTCAGGCTACCGACATCTTCCTCCTTTATGATGCAACACCCGCAAATGCAGGATGTGGTCTCACCACCTTGCCTATAGACTTCACACTTTAGCATTTGACAGATGCTGGTAGTGGAGTGCACTGTGCATGTGAAAAAGTCTCTTCTATGTAAAAAACTGAATGCTAGCATTTTTTCTATATCTTTTTTTTAAAATAATTTGTAAGGTTGAAAAAAAAAACACAGGTTCATCTAGTTAAACCTATAATCTGGAATTTCTGATTCAACAAACTGTCAGTTTATGGATAGTAAAAGCAAGAGTATTTTTACTGTGAAGATCAAAAACTGTTCAGTTTTCAGCTTACTTACTCTCATATAGGGCAGACTTTGATGTCTGGCAGGCCACACCTGTAAATCGGTCAGGACACTTGCACCAACATTCACCGTCTACCACAAGCAAAGTACCGCCATTCCTGCATGGCTGACATTTGCATGTGCTGTATTCCTCAATGTAGTCATGAATGGCTTTTTCCAAGTGTTGCTTCTTGGTGTAAGCCTCCTTCATGTCAATGGGGATCAAAGTATAAATTGGTGATGTCTGTAGAGAAAAAAACCATTATAAAAACAATAATAGTAATAATAACACATACAAAAACATGTTAAAACACATGTTTGCAATGCTTTCTATATATTTGTATACACTGAGTGGCCAGATTATTATGACCACCTGACGTTTGTAGGAAAATTAGCTATAATTAGCTGTAATTTCGGAGCCATGGAGTGAGTATCAGTAAAACAGCAGAATTTGTTAAATGTTCAAGAGCAGCTGTTGTTAAAGTGTTTAAAGACTGGACTGTCAGCTGAAAATCTGGGTCTGAACGTGCGAATTGTGGCCGTCAGCGACTAGTCAATGTTAGGGCAGAACGGAGAGTGGCAAGACTGGTACAAGACAACAGAAGGGCAACAGTGCAGTGTCAGATTCCTCGCATCACCTTTCAATATCTCGTGGAGTCAT
Organism: Nanorana parkeri; assembly: GCF_000935625.1. Lineage (NCBI taxonomy): Eukaryota > Metazoa > Chordata > Amphibia > Anura > Dicroglossidae > Nanorana > Nanorana parkeri. The sequence goes on along the minus strand of NW_017306424.1, from coordinate 126,053 downwards.
CTTGTGGCCCAATGAAGTCATCTCGTGGCCCAACAAAGTACTGATGGGGTGGTCATAATAATCTGGCCACTCAGTGTATATGTTCCTATAAAACTACAGGGGGTACAGCTGTTCCAAGCCGCATGAGGTCAGGGAGCCTAAGTGTATGTAATGTCCAAAATAAAATAGCCTCCAGAACAAGGCAAAGATTCCCTTGCGGCACAGCACACCAAGAGAAGAGGTACTCTCAGATCTTATATGGCAGAGATGAAGATGCTGAAGGAAGGCATAGATTTTAGTGTAACCATTCGGGTACCATGCATGGTCATTTAATTTGCCTAAGAAAAGGGGGATCATGTTCTTTGTTCTGGCCTCTCAAAATGTTCCTGCTGAGCTCTGTTGTGGACTATATGATCGGCATCTATCTGCTTCCTTAGTAAGTGCTGCTAAGGAGATGGTAGTAAAGGGGGTCAGCCACATGAAAGAGGGCCCCAGTCTTTGCTAGAGCTACTGCAACCTATTCCTACACCATTGCGCAAGACATCAGCTGGCACACTCACGTGTTCCTCAAGGTTGCAGGCAGGAGAATCTAATGTCACGTACAGGGTGCAACAAGAAAACCAAGGGTAGCAGTCACACTGACAAGCCTGATGACTTGCTATATGACTTGCAGACTTACAAAACTTTTTATTAAGAGTTAACAAACTTGCATAAAATACAGGCTGAGCAGGAGGTGGCAGAAGACAAAAAATAACCCTTCCATTAACACATAGCACTAATTGCTGCACCATTTTGGAGCAAGCAGAAGTCCACTGTGACACTGAAGACAGAAATATGACAAAAAAAACTAACCTTCGGCTTCAAGACCACAGGATTGTCTCCTAAGGAAGCAGCCCAAGCCACAAAATCATCTATGTCGATTTTTTCATCATGCTGGAGTTTAGCATTAAGTTTTGCGGCAAAAGCTGGTGTGCCTCCCTCAACGAAAGAAATTATTTTGTCAATGATACCGGATTTACCTGGTGCGCCTGCAAAAGTACAAAGAGGGTTCGGTAAGACAATATCACATAGCATCTTGGCGGCACTGGAGTAGGTGCTGCAATAAGACAACAGAGGTCATTCTGCAACCACTTGTAGCTGCTAGCGCTGATAAGCAATAAGCTATCCTAGCTATTCCACTGCTTCCTAATCAAATGCACCTGGATGGAGGGGGGTTTACCCAAATGCATAGCTTCCAACTTTCACTTATTTGGAGGGACTAAATCTTTCTGTCCCTCTTTCCTCCTCAGATGTCCTTTTTTTTTAAATCTGTTGTATAGACGTCTACTAGAAATATATTATTTACTACAAAAAGTGTTAGAACTCATTCACCCCTAAAGTAGAATAAAACTCTCAAACCTTTTCAGTAATGAATACATGAATACAGATCAAACAAATACACATTCCCAAGAAAAGTATTCTTCTTGTTTAACGTCAAGAAGCAGCATCCATTGTAAGGGATTAATCAGCATTTGAAATAGCTTAAAATTTTTTGACTTTAAGTGACACTAAACTCAGGAGGTAAATCTCAAAAATGCATTCATGTATCTTAACTATTAACAGAAACATATCTTATTTGTGTATCACTTGGCTATAGATCCTCAAATCATCTCTGAATTGGTGCTGACACTGTCCTTCCTTTTGGAGGGTGGCTACTTTTGTTCCCCATGGCTCCTGTGTGTGTTGTAAAGTAGTCACCGCTCCAAGCTCACTCCCATGATGGACTACAATCTCATGTATAGTTTACTAATTTGTATTGAGTTTGTAGTCCATCACAGGAGCGAGCTTGGAGTGGTGACTACTTTCCAACACACACAGGGACCACGGGGAACAAAAGTGGCGACCCTCCAGAAGGAAGGACAGTGTCAGCACCAATCCAGAGATGATTTGCAGCGACAGCCGAGTGATACACAAATAAGATACATTGTTGTTAATACTTAGGGTACTTGAATTCATTTTTAGGATTTAACTACTGAGTTTAGTTTTACTTTTATATCAATGTAAGCGTTCCATTGCGGTGCACACTTTATTTTGCATTGCATTAAGGAAACCCATTCATTATGAATAGGTTGCCAAGGCACCACAAGAGATGAAAAAAACCCTTACATTACCCTTTTTTTTTAGCAACGCAGCACACATAACACACAGTATGCAGCACACATAACACACAGTATGCATGTTGTGCTGCGCTGTGATGCATTGGGATGCCATTCAGAATAACTGGCACCGCAACACACCACACATAAAGCTGGTGAGTTGTCATAACACACTAATGAATATACCCTAAAACTATACTAATTACTCCATCCAGACTCTGAATTATTCCTTTCGTTTTTTTAAATGCCAAGATAACGAAAACGTAGTGTTAAAAAAAAGATAAAAGGTTTAACCTATAATTTTTTGTGTTTTAGTTCTGTATAGCCTCCATAGATGGGGATGTAGCAGGGGAATGTCCTTTGCCTACATACTTGCTGCTAAAAGGTGTCTCCCTTTCTCATCTCAGAAAGTTGGGAGGTATGCATATGAATTACAAAGTAAAATTAGCTTATCCCAACAGTCAATAACCCTTTCACGACTGAAACCATTTTTTATTTTCTTTAATTTTTTTGCACACAACTTAAAATGCACATTTTAGGCCCGAAGATACTTAAAACTCTTAGCATGTTGTTTACACAGACATAGGCGCAACAAACATTCTCACATATTATACTGTGATTATTAGTTCTGCCACTAGGTGGTGGTGTTTAATGCTTGGTTAATGTAATGTTCTTCGTAGAGCAACTACATGGTTATGATGTCATTTCCTGTTACTGTTTCCAATAAAACAAGAAGGGCTCAGCCATGTGTCCAGCAACACGGTACGCATCATATGTGCAGCAGCTTTCCAACAAAAACCCCCAAATCATTATATAATTCCTGACAGCAGGGACCCTGTAGAATAAAATTGTAGCAGATGCAAATTTTCATTTCACCCGATAACTGCGCTTCTGTCAGTCCAATTTTTTTTTTAACCAAATACACTCAGAATAATTCTGATGCACACAGAACACAATATATTATCTAATATTTTTGTAAAATATAAAAGATGAAGTTGTGTCGAGTAAACAGATACAAAACATGATAAGTCAGAGAACTGTGCCTATCCGTGAAACAGTGAAAAACCATTGATTAAGACCAGGTGGTGAAACGCGTGTGAGGCGCTGGTTTGGGAGAGACACCATGGTGATGTATTTGCTGTACTACATTTGATTTGGGATTTTTATCTGGAAATTATTACAATAAAGCTGGACTTTTATGGATACCAGTCTTTATGCAGCTGATTTGTTAAAGGAGTGGGAGCACACTGTAGCCTGCACCCGGCATACACATTAACCGACAGTCAGAAGTGGAATTGGAGCGGTGAGTTCTTGGTGCTTGTTTGGACATTGTGCATCCGGCTTTTGACAGGTAGTTAGGTTACACAGCAGCGGGCTTCCCTACTGCTTGTGTAACCTAACTATTGAGGCAAGAGCTGTCACAGCCTCTACTCTTTGTTAGAGGCGTGAGCTCTGTGGATGGCTTGGACCAATGGCAAAGCGCCATTGGTCCAAGCTTTCCAATCAAAAAAAGAAAATAAAAAACACTGAGGCCATCGATCTCGATGCCTCAACAGTGACGAGCAAGTGAGGGACAGGCAGGCTCCTCCCTGCCTCCTCCCTTCCTCCGTCACACTAGGTTGGGGGTCGTGCTTTGGCGGGCAGGGCGGGACGTGCTGGGGGCGAGGCTGGGGAATGCCTCACCCGGAACCAGAGGTACCGCACGTCACTGCTACTAAGCCCTCTATGTTATAACATAGCGCAGGTGACAGGTTCTCTTTGTGGATACATCAGGGATCTGTTAAAGGTGATCAAGCACAGACTGTTCCCAGCAGTGTAGGAGTGACAGGACAGCTTTACAGCCACCTGAATAATTTCTACAAAAAAGCCGGCATCCGGGACTAAACAGGAAAGCCATCTCCCGGCTGTTATAGTGGGCAGGAGTTTATTTACATGCCTGTGCTGCTGCCAAGTAATAGTTATGTTGGCGGCAGTGAAAGAGTCAATAGGGAGTGCTAGTCACATTCTTTGATATACAGATGACTACTAGAGGGATCATTGAGAATTCTAGTAATACCTGTAGCCCTCCAAACTGGAGATACCCCGGACAAAATGGCATCAAACCAAACTATATCTCAAAATATTTTGATGTCGTTCAATACTTAAATATATAAATACCAAAACCATCATCCTTATAAACACACATAAATTAAATATAAACCCATTTTTTTATGAAAACCCTAATCTAAAACAATGAAACAATGAATACTTCTGATGCTGGTACTCCAATTCATAACCCATATATAACACATTTGTCCCAGGGTCCTGTATATATTGCCCAAACATTCATAAAGGGCTATTATTCCACAAAGCACGCAGTTTATGTATAGACAAGTCGGCACTCCATAGAGTCCATGATTTAATATATTGTAGCCAATATTGTAGGTAATATTTACAGGACACCGGGACAAATGTGCTATCTATATATGTTATTAATTGGGGTACCAGTGATAAGTATTTATTGTTTCATTGTTTTAGATTTAGAGTTTCTTTCCTTGGGACAAAATAGTAAGGTCAGTCATTATTGGAATTTAACTAGTTTCCCACGTACTAAGTGCCCTCTTGTCTTGTGCTAGCTTATCATTGACAATTCTGTATATAAAATAAAATAAGGGTAGGCAACCTTGCACCCCCGGCTCTTCGGTAACTACAAGTCCCATGAGGCATTGCAAGACTCTGACAGCCACCGATATGACTCTCAGTGGCAGAGGCATGATGGGATTTGTCAAGTGCTGAGGTTGCCTACCACTAGAAATAAAAAAGATTAGCAACAACATATTCCAATGTCAAAGTCTGATCATGAAAATATCAGCATAATAGCAACAGTAATATCGGACTTTGCCTTCCAGTCCAGGTCCATCCACCGTTAAGCCTAGATTGTATCCCAGACATTCTTCTACTTCTGCTGTGGTGATATCTGCGATGGAAAAAAATACATTACTGGATAGAAGGCTAAAGCTGGCCAATGAAAGTCTCCTCTTAATCACTTTGGTTGTTATTTTTATTACATATAATACATGTAATTTGTATATTCCTTAACGATAGTTACAAAGTAACATATGCTGAAAAAGACACTTTTCCATCGAGTTCAACTGATAAAAATGATAAATAAAAAAATCTGCACCCATAGAAAAAAATCATTTGACACATTGCTAATTTGAAAATGACTTTACAAGCAAACCCAATGACTGGGTTATACACACTTATCTGATTGACGTCTATTTAATGCTGGCAAAAGGTTTTGACTTTATTGTTTAAAGAACAACTCTAGTTAAATTTTTTCTTAACCCTTGCAGTGAGGCTGCCCTAGCACTGCAACGGTTAACTGCTTGATTTTGCCTAGGGAGGGCCGGTGCACACCTAGGCGACACCTCACCATGCGGCAATCGTGCACGATTCCACGCGGATTGCAGTGCAGTCAGGAGTCGCCTAGGTGTGCACCGATCGCGCTGTGGGTGCCATTATTTGCTAATGGCACTCCAGCCACGCTGGGTGGGTCGTGCGGTTTCCCGCTGCTATTCCGCCCGTGCTTCTGAACACGATAAAACAGCCGCGCGTCATGTATCGAAAAAAAAAAGATACATGTACATTTTTTCTGCGATTGCAGGGAGGCCGTCACCCCATTGACAACAATGGGGCCGTGCGGCAATCGCGGTCTGCATTGTGCAGGACCACACGATTCCGGGGTGCGCAATCCCGGATCGCGTAGGTCTGCACCGGGCCTTAAAAATAACAAAGTAATCATCACCTGAACTTCCGAGCTGGACAGAGGTCACAGCCCTCCCTCCAACCGAACTCCATTTCTCCTGCAGTGATGGTATGTCCCATGGTGTCCTCATGTCCTATACACTGTATTGAATGTGATGACTTGAGGATCCCTAGACCACTGCAGAGGAAGGGGAGAGAGGCTCCGGAGACCGATCTAAGAGCAAAGTGGCTCCGAGCATCAGGTGAGTAGAACTTTTTTAACAAGCAGTTAACCCTTGCAGTGCGGGGGTAGCCCCACTTCAAGGGTTAATACAATTTTTAACCAGAGTTTTGCTTTAAAATACAAAAGTAAAGCAAGTTGCAGCCTATTAACAATTGGCATAGTATATATATTGAATATAGGTTCTTCCTGTGGTGCCGTAATCTGTGTCGCCATTCCTACGGTGACAGTTGACTTTAGATAGCCGATAGAATAGGGGGTAGCTGTAGGATTGTTCTTCAGCAGGATCATTGTACAAACAGACATTATAATATTAGCTGAGCATACTTGTTAAGGCATTGTGTGGTCAGATACCCAGTGTCATCAGATCCTCCAATAAAATCATCAACCACGCAGTCATAGTTCCCAACCGTTCCTGATTTTGAGGGACTGTCCCTCTTTTAGAACCAAAGTCCCCTGTCCCTCTTTCCTCAGCTGTCCCTCATTTTGGTCTAATATAATTTATGTATGTATTTATTTTTTTATTAATTACAGGTATTAATTCTGAAAAGTGTGAGTGTAGTCTATTGCAAGGGTCTTTGGAGCATATCAAAAGCAAGGTCCTCCCTATCCTAAACAAAATAAACAAAAGGGTGGCCACAGTTTAGGTGAGCCGTGACAGGATCGAGAGGTGAGGGAACCCGGTATGTGTTCCCTCACCTCCCGATCTACTGAGCCGACCTGTGACAGTCTCATTGTCACAGGTCGGCTTAGAACTATGAGGTGAGTGGAAATCACTCATCTCATAGTTCTCCTTTAAGAACAACAAATAGATTTACAAGTACAAAAACATGGCCATGGAAACAACAATGATGCAACATGCTATATAGTATCAGCCAGTTAAATTTCACTTTAAAGTCAGTAAATTATGAATTCTGATTGGTTCCTGTATGGGTCTGCACTTTGCACACAACCAACAAATCTTTGTTAAACTAGCTGTCCACATTAGTGGACAGTTGGATATGTAGGCACAATGGAACCTCCAGAAGATGTCTTTATTAATAAGAGCTGCCCTGCACTGCTCACCGTCAACCACAAGAGCTGTGATGGGATAACCTGGCTGCTACCACTGCTTTTTCTAAGTAAAGGTGCCCATGCACCTTACGATTATCGGACAAAACTTTTCGTCCGATGATCGAATAGTCGTACGATTTTCGTACAACGGCCCCATCATGCCCCGATTATCGCAAGGTTCATTCAGCGGTAGTTAAAAAAAAACACCTGGACGACTTGCTGTAATTGACCGCAATTATTTTAGTTTGCGCATGAGCAGTGTTAATCGTACGACTGACGGACGGAAACGCCACCAACCATGCGAACATCGTACGATCGACCAAAGTTTTCATACATGCTTGACCGTCAAAAGTCGTACGATTGTACAGTACTATCGGTCGGGCACTCTATTCACGTTACGATTGCCGTATGAAAAGTCGATCGCATACGATTATCGTACGATAATCGTAAGGTGTATGGGCACCTTAAGGATCAGCACTGATCACATCAGCTGGGTTATGTAGCATAACCTGGGTTGTAGAAACGCAAGGCTTGTTAGGGCTGCAGAACGTTTCAGATATGCACCTAACACTGGACCCAAAAGTTAGAACCCTTGTCATTATTTTTCTGTCTGTGTCTCCCTGCTGCAGATTTTCCCTCACTTCCTGTCCTGCTAAAAAAGTTTTCACCAGAAAGGAAGGGTAAAACTCTCATATAGCTGTAAAGAGGTTTACAAATTAGCAACTATGACATCTACATTATGAAGTATGAAGGACTACCTAAAGAATCCATTACATTTATTTTTTGCAATATGTATGTGTTTGTAAATTTAAAAGAGACTGCTGAATCAGATATTCAGGTTGTAACCTGTTTGTTTTTCCATTGGCTCCTTTAGGGCCTGTTTGATGCATTGAAATACATGTGCCATAACGCACTTTGAGGTGCATTGCAGAGCATTGATTCCAAATGGGCTCCAATGCTGAAAATTTCGATCCTAATATATTTTTGTAATGAATTGCATTACACGATGTGCATTGTGGTGCACTGCATCACTGCTGCATTTTGTAAATGCATTGCTTTGCCATTTAATGCAACATTGTATTATGACCGGGCCCCTATTACCTAGATGTCTGTGTGTTGGGTTTATGCTATGGAGCATGGAAGAGGGAGGCACATGCATACACCCTTCAAGTACTGGTTTATCTTGGGGTATGCAATAGTGATTGGACAAGGCTTTTTAACCTGCCCAATCACCATCTCTCCTGAGCTTTTCTGGCTTATGGAATGTAGGTCTATAGTCAGCTTTAGAATGACTCTTACCTTTTGTTTTTAAAACTGTAGAATCCAGTACATAGACAAGGTCATATTTGCCACCAACGCTTCCAGCGACTGCGAAATGGGTGCCGTACATTTCCAGAATGGAAAAATATTCTGCCTTTTCATAAAAAGATGGCAGGTTGTTCACATCATCAATAAAAGTTTGGGACAGAACAGAACCCCGAGTCCTCATCTGAAACATTGCCAGCTCTACATTTCCTGATATCCGCAAGAATTTCTTGTTCTGTAAAGAAAAACAGATGTTTTGTTAATGGATATTAAATAACACATGTGTAATCTGGTAACAGACATAATGCTGGAGCAGAGCGTCAGTGGTGTACATCCATGGTTCTTCATTCTGCCATAAGCCATGACGGGAGCAAACCTGTATTTTGTTTGGATTGGGCAGATCATTTAATATGGAGCACCACAAGAAGTTTGCACGTACTCTCCATTTATGTTGCTTCAACATGTTGATAAACTGTTACTTCCAGGTATGGGGGTATTGCCACCCCCACATCTCTTTCCGGCTTCCTTCAGTGCAGTGTTTGGTACCTAAGCATCCAATCAATAGGCCCAGATGGTGTCACATGGGAAGGGGGAAGTGCATAGTCACATGTTAGTTGAGGATTACTAGGAAACTTTGGACTGGGGGACAAACAAAACCAACTATTCTTTTCATGGTAGGTGTAGATTTATGTGGGCAGCTTTACTACTAAAGGTTTCCGAAGTTCCATTGGCCCAATTTATGTCTGGGTAATTGAAGTCACCCATCACGACTACATTGCCATTGGCATGATGCCATGCCATGACATGATGTTGTGTTGGTTGTTGGCCTTAGTGAAATTTGGGTGTTCGCATAGGTTGTGGTTTATTGTGATACACCTTCAGCATTGTCTTCCTTTGCATCGTTCACATGACATCTCGGAGCTGCAAAGGAAGTTGGTGCTGGAAGACAGCCCTCTGCTAGGCACTCTGGTGGGTGTAGGTTTCTATATAATACTGTGACTGCAGGTTCTGCTCTGATTTTTGTCAAAAAAGTTAATTATCTCCACTCTGAGACACCAGCCAAATGTTTCTTATTAGTACAGCCCCGGGTGGGTACCACCCCCGAAGTCCATTCCTCCTCTGCTTCTTAGGTGCTGCTATGGCAGACTGGGGCAGTTGGGAAACTATAGAGGCACGATATAAATGTGTTGAGTCATAGGCCCTGAATAATCAAGCAAGAAGTGAAGTCAGAGTAACTTTAGAATAATCAATTTGCCTACATGATCATTGACTCAGAAATAAGATTGCCACTTTTTCATTGTAAAACAAAAACCCACCTTAATCTGTTTTTATGAATACCTTTAGCAACAAATCCCATTTTCATCCAGGACAGTGAAATACCATTCAGGTAGCAACCCTCCTTTTGACGCCAGAGGGTAATCCTTAAAGCCATGGGTCTAGCAATTTCAGAATGAGATGACAATGGCACCTCCTGTATTTTTTCAAAATAAGGTCTTTTTAATGCTCTACAAATAAAAATGGTAAAAAAAAAAGTTTTCCTTGCGCATTAAGGCCAACTGGTCTTGTGTCTCCGCTGCTCATCTGGAAGTCATGCTGGAATGTTTCAGGATCCTTTGAGGACCCTGTGATGGACTTATTTAGCAGGCATAGAGTATTTGGGGCATGCCTTCGGAGGAGTCATGTTGTTTAAAAGGTAAGTGAGGGAGAAAGTGCAGCCCCAAAGATGCAAAGAAAACCGGATATTAACAGCATGGATGATTGTGAGTTAAATCTCTGAGTGGAGGCCCAGCATGGTGTGTCTTACACCATCAATGGTCAAGCCATGCTGTGATGGACACTTCTGGGTTATAGCAGCCAATGGCCAGCGCCCAAGTCACCAGGAAGAGTTTTACTGTCTGGAAATGTGGACACTGGAGGTCAGATCCTTCCACGGTACACCTGGGACTTGACCTGCCACATGACTTCAGATTCAGGCAAGAAAAAGGGCCTTTTTTGTATGTAAGAAATGTACAGGGGGTGGAATGGGAGAGTATTTTTTCTTGCATGGCATTTGCAGCAGTTATACAAAGTTTTTAGTGAAAAGATTGTACACAGTAACTTGTGTTGGGGTCACCTGGTTTTCACTGTTTTACATACAACTTTGTTCGCGACAAAATATTAATTCACAGTTCTTCCTACGCGCAAACATACATCCGTCCACTGAACACATGCATGACCCTGTTCCTGACGTTGCTTACTCTGTGGCAGCAGGACATGGGCAATTTATATGTTCCGCAGGCTGATTGTTACTACATGGAGGGCCTGGAAGGCAGATGACTCTCTTGTAATATTGATGTGTCTTACCTGATCTAATTTGTACTCCTTGAGCTGTGTAATACTTTCTTTTTTTGTCTTATTGATTCCAATTTCTCCACCAACGGAAATTTGGCCACCTTGGCCACCATCTTGACCTGCTCCAGCCTCTTTGACAGCACCCTTATCTACTCCAACACTCTCGGCAACAGCCTTATCTCCTGCAGCGTTTTTGTCACCACCATTTTTGTTTAGTTCAGTTGGCGTGAGTTTGAAGGACAATGATGCCTCAAAGCTTTCTGTGCTCTCCGTCAAAACCTTTTCCACCACAGAAGCAGAGTCAGAGTACGTTTCTGATGTGAAAGACTTGTCAGCTACAGTCTGGGGATATTAGAGAAATAGTAAAAGGAAAATTACAATATGTTTGGGAATACAAACTGCAAACAAAGCCGAAATGAACTTTCAGTTTGAATCTGCTAAATACATTCCAGGTACATCAAAGCAATAGGTATGTCAAGTCTTACAGTTGATTTTCTTTACAAAGCAGCCGTAGCCTAAGCATGCTGTAGAGCAGGACCCTTGCTCTCTTTGTGAAATCAGTGGTCTCTCTGCAGAGGTCCAACACCCTCCACGCTTAGTCCATCTACAGCATTGGACTATTATCAATGTTATTATGGATATAACAAAAGGATTTGTTTGATTTATGTTTTCACGGTCAAAGTTTTTTGTTGACGTTTTAAATATTCTGTATTTATGCAAGAACATGCAGCATAGAAAAGTCATTTGTCAATATATTTTTTTTTCAAGGAAGGGTATCTGGAGCCTAGCGCAACACTGTAGCTATTTTGTTTTTTAGGTGTTTTCACCGAGGTTTTGTTGCAGCTGGTAACATTCACTCACATAATTCCTAGCGCAGCCTTCACTGATATCATCTACAGCAGATCTCGGATCGTGACCCCCCTGTTCACTTGCGGGACCCCATATGGGGTCGCGACCCACACTTTAAGAAGCACTGATCTACAGCAGTGCGATCAGCAAAGGTCATCCTTCCTGCTACAATCATTATGTGCATATTTTCTTTCTTTAGTTATTAAGGTCAGAAGTAAAAATATAACCTACGTTTTAAGTCAAGTAAATATTGAATACTGCATAAGAATACCGAATGAGGATATCCAGCCTGCAGGTGTAATTTTTTTGCTCCTTTTTCTAAGTTTTCCACTTTCTGCGTGTCTTTTGTTATAAAAAGCCTGTCGTTTACAGAGCACAGAAGCTCAAGCTAAAAGTTACACACAACTGAATGAGATGGAGCAGTTCTGCTCCCCACACAATGATCCTCCTTCTTTATGGCTTTGTAGCTTCTGTTGTGGTTTCTCTTTAAATAACCCATAGTGATCTGGAAATTGTTTGCCATGTAATACAGGTTTATTTGTAAAACAAAGACTGAACATAAAGCAAATATATTTATATACACTGTATGTGTAATATATATATATATATATAATTAGGGATTTATATATATATATATATATATAATCCAAAAAGTCCATCTGCAGCAATGAAAGCAGAATTTATCTGTGACATCCACATATCAAAAAATACAATGGTTTCAGATCGAAACTGGTCCTTCTTCAGGTCGGGCATGAATGATTATACAGCTTCAAAACCAACAATATATATTACAGGGGCAGAGCCACACATTCATGGCAAATTCAAAAAATATCTGGATCCTGTGGGAGAAGGAGTCCAGTATTCAGGTAACAGGGGAAGCCATTGGGGGGGGGAGTTGGGGAGTGCTGTGTATCTAGCTTGTGTGAGGTGACAATTAATATGGGTATAACATGAAACATGGTCAGAAAGATAGAGTTACTGTTTAAACACACATTAAAATAATATTGATTCACAGGCATTATAATTTCCCTTTAACTGACCTTAAAGGCCAAGTTTGTCTGGCTCCTGACCTGGCTTGCTCCTGACCATTCTTGGTATTCTCCAGTGTAGCACCACGCTCAGTTGGCACCCAGGATTCTATACCGTCACCACCGTGCTGCTCTTGCACCTCAGGGGTCCACAGACGGAACCGCAAGGGAGGTCCTTCTTATCACTTCGGGCCCGCACCACGGTACGTAACACAGTCAATCGAGTAGCGGCGCCGATGGGGCCCCAGCCTGCAACGATACAGCTGGATTGGCAATGCTGGAAACCAGCACAGCTAGGGCCAGGCCTCCTCCTCGCCTGTCACCAGCGGCCGATACTCATGTAAGGGTCCCAGGCTGCCCAGGCCCCTTACATGAGTATCGGCCATACCCCCCTGATGGCAGCCCTGGACAGAGCTTGTACAGAGGCACGGAGTTTCAGTTAGGAGAGATGGGGGAAGAACAGCTCGACTTCAAACTGCAGTAAATCCAAAGTATTTTTTTATATATTATTAATTATGCATTTCATAAATTTTTGCAAAAGGTGATGCAAAAGGTGAGCTTATCCTTTAATCAGGGTGAGTTGTCCACATATACTCTATGGGGTTTCCACGAGCGAGCACATGCATAAAATAATGTACCACGTGTCCCATCGTGTATGCTCCTAAGAAACGTATGAAGCCCTCGCTCTAAAACATGACCTCTATTCTGAAAAACTAAGCTCTATCAGTCACTGCAGGGTCCTGGGCATGAAAGAATGCTGCCCATTGACCAGCAGTGCCTGGGTGGGAAGCAAACCTTGCAGATATAAACTAAAGACAGCATCAGGCACTTAACAGGGAGAGGGGGGTATTAATTAGTATATATGCCTTCTCCTTACCCGATAAATAAAACTTGCGGAATTCCATGGCAAGCGATAATATGTTCTTGTGGAACTATCACGGACTCGACTACAAAGTCCATTAAAATTTTCATTGTCAAAAGGGTTTGCCCTTGTGTCCATTCCAAGAATATTGATTCTGAAAGAAATATATAAAATACAATGTTGAACTTTCGCCTTCCTCTAGCGAAATAAACACTGCATCAATAAACAGAAATACAAGTAGTGATGATTATCTGCAACTAGAGTTTACTTTACATTGAAACACCTCACCTGGCCTAAAACATTTCTAAGACAAGAACATGTCGTCAGGCATGTCACCCTGCTGATGGAAAGTGGAAAATCAATGGATTTACTGGTTAGAAAAGCAGTTAATAAGACTATGGGGGTTATTCACAAAGCTGCCGAAGGCAGCCGAGTGAATAACCCAGCCGAACTGAAGTGAGCCGAATGCTGTTTGACTATTCTGCCGAATGCTGTTTGACGTACATCGGCTGCCTCCGGTCAGCCGAACATGCTCTGCATGTTTGGCTGGGCCAAAGTGCAGAAGGACTTCGACTCAGCTGATGTAAATTATAGACGGAAAGACATAACAAAACAATTAAAAAGCGATTTTTTTCTGTTTTGAACATTGCTCATTTTAAAACAATTAGGGGGTTATTCACGTAGGAGCCGAAGGCAGCCGAGTGAATAACCAAACCGAAGTGAACAGAGCCAAATGACGCTCGGCTATTCACTCAGGCTCAGTACGGCCGATTTCAGCCCTACATCAGCTGCCTTTGGTCAGCCGAACATGCTCTGCATGTTCGGCTGAGCCGAAGTGCAGAAGGACTTCAACTCAGCTGATCCAACATCTGGATCGGCTGAGCCGAAGCTCCGGCAGCTCACTCCCTTTCGCTCGCCTCTATTCTCATAGGGGCCAAACAGCAGTGTTTGAATAGCCGAATACCACAGAGCGCCATTTGGCTCGGCTAATCTTCTCGGTACCACGCAGGTACAGGAATAGAAAATAAGTGAAAAGAAAGAACAAAAAAAATAGTTGGAAAAATATTTAAAAAATGTAAACAAATAGTCAAATAAAAAAATAAATAAAGATATTTTAAAGAAAAGAAAAAAAAAACTATTGGGCGGAACTAGCGGTGACAGCTATCTTCGCCCAACTGTTTCCTATTGGCCGGCACCTGCTAGAGTCTTCTAGCAGGTCCTGGCCAATGAATAACAACTGTGCAGAGGTGGTCATGACAGCTCGCCCAGTTGTTATTGTTTAATGACAGATCAGCATCCCCAGGTCATTTGGGGACGTGATATGTCATTACAACTGGGCGGAGCGAGCCGTGAGATTATTGGTTCCGCCTAGCTGTCATTTGCGGGGCGAACGGCCGGCCCTTAGGCAGCTTGTTAGCCCTGCTTCGGCTGTCACTTCAGCTCAGACGAGCCAAAGCATATGCCTTTGGCTTGGCTGAGCCGATCGGCCACCTTCGGCTGCTGTACGGGCTATTGTGAATAGCCCGTACAGCAGCCCTTCGGTTCAACTGAACAAAAAGGCTCGGGCGGCCGAAGAGAGCCGAAGGATCAGCCGAAGCTACGGCTGTATCCCTCGGCTCAATAGTGAATAACCCCCTAAGTTACAGGGACAAAATACCAAAAAACTGATGTGTCATACGTGTAATTTTTTATTTTGCCCGAAGTTCTACTTTAGTCTCAAAGGAGAACTATGAGGTGAGTGCTTTTCACTCACCTCATAGTTCTAGCCGACCTGTGACAATGAGACTGTCACAGGCCGCATAGTAGTTTGGGATGTGAGCGAACACATACCGGGTTCGCTCGCCTCTCGATCCTGTCACGGCTCTCTGCCGTGACAGGGGGAGGGGCTGGATTCCCCTCTCCCTGCTCCGATCTGCCAGCGCTGACTGGCGGAACGGACGGGGGAGGGGGCGGGTACAGCTGGCTCTGCCTCTAGATAGGCAGAGCCAGCTGTCACTCACACAGCTGGGCGGATCCCGTCATCTAAGTCGGGATCCACTCCGGCTGCGGCGTCTCAGTACAGCTCGCGGTATACTGAGCTTAGGGTAACGGGAGGACGCTAGTTTGTGTCCTCCCGTTACCCTAAGGAGAACTATGGGGAAAAACACTGACCCCATAGTTCTCCTTTAACTGCGGCAGAAGTCCAAGTTCAGTGTTCACAAAAAGAATGTTGTGGACCTGGAGAGAGTGCAAGGAGGGTAACTAAACTGATTAGTGGCACAGAGGACACTCCATGAAGGACCGAGAGCCCGACAGTTGCATGAGAGAGGAGGGGACCCGGCAACGTAACTTTTCCTGCTGGGTGTACGTCCTCTCCTGCCAACAGGTAAGCGCGCATGATGCTATCATGCACATGCGTGCTGACGACATCACGCCCTTGCGCTATCACGTCCCAGCGAGGTGTCACCCAGTGGCTGCTCTGGGTGACACAATGCCCCTGGGTAGAGAAAAGTGTTCCAGCACCAACTTCCATTGATGCCTAAGATTTTGTAAGACTAAATGAAAAGAATAGTGGTTAATGTGTTGTGCTCATTTGTTTAAGGAAGCTGATTGAGAAAAACTATTGGTGTTTATTATAGAGTAGAAGTCATCTTGTTCAGTTCATAAAGTACTTGTACATTGTTTCCAATTCATGCCTTCTTTAAAGAGACTCTGTCCTGAGATACAGGTCTTCAGTCCCAGTCCTGGAACAAGAATGCTTGACATGATTGCCAAAAAAGTGCCCACTTATCTTTGTACCTGTTCCGGGTCAGCTATTCAAACAGCACTGAAGTCCAATTAGCGGAATGACAATGAGGGAATTAGCATTCTCGTTGGAAAGTTCAGTAATGGCAGCCACCATCAATATCTTGTGACAGTGTCCTGATAAGACAACACTATCCTTTTCCTATGGCCACCAATTACCACGGCACCATGGGATATTTCGTGTGTTGGACTTTGTTAAGCCTAGAGAAATCTGTCCCTACCACAAAAGGTCCACTTGGTTTTGTTTGCCTCTTAGCTGAAAAATTCACAATCCTTTCTTGAATGTCATATTGTTGGTAGCCAACCAACAAAAATAAGAGCAACAGGTGATGTGGAAACCTGGATATTCATCCACAATGTAGACCTGCTATTGGGCTGGTTGCTTATCAGGAGGTTCCTTAATAATTAGCCTAATTACCATAAAGAGACAGGGGTGCCGTTACAACATTTAAAGGAGAACTATGGGGTTAGGGCTTTTCCCCATAGTTCTCCTAAGGGTAACGGGAGGACACAAACTAGCATCCTCCGGTCACCCAAAGTTCAGTATACCGCGAGCTACAGATCGCGGTACACTGAGTACACTGAGACGCCGCAGCCGGAAAGGATCACGACAATTCTGTCTGGATCCACCCAGCTGCGTGAGTGACAGAAGTGAGCGAGCGCCGGTATGTGTTCGATCACTTCCCGATCTACTGAGCCGACCTGTGACAGTTTCATTGTCATAGGTCAGCACAGATTATGAGGCCGAGTGAAAATTACTCCCCTCATAACTCTCCTTTAACATTGCTGGAGGGCTATTCGTATGTCATTACATACCCGCTTCCTGATGTTCTGGCTGGCTCAGACAGTTCCAGGACATCAGGACGACAGACAGGTTTGGGGTCTCTGTCCTCACACTCTTCATCAGAAAAATCACCACAGTCATTGTCAACATTACACTTCAGCCTCTGCTTTATACACCTTCCTGTAAATGTAAACAAGAGGGGGGAAAATGACATTGTAATAAGTACTATATTACCATGTTACATTTTCTAATTATGCGTTGTTCCAGAAGTGCTGTTCTAAAACATGATTACCTTGTGCCGGGTATACAGAGACTTAATTTAATAACAGATTTATCAAAACATTGAACAGGAAAAGGCAACTTATAGACATTCCGAACATATAATTTATTCCCATTGCCAGGGGTAAGCAAAGTACACACTCTCCATAGAATAGAAAGGAAATTGTGGGGCATGCATGGATAAGAGGAGCCACAGCAGACTTGAAGAAGAGGAGCCACAGCAGACTTGAAGAAGAGGAGCCACAGCAGACTTGAAGAAGAGGCTGACAGTGAAGATCTCAGTGACAGGAGTGGGGCTAGGGGAGCACCTGCATTCCTTTCCCCTGCTGTTTTTATTAGAACATGGAATTTGGGATTGGTATCAGCCCACTTAAACTCCTGGCACTGGCAGAGCACCCGCAAAAAAAATGCTCGAACCATGCCTGTGCAGCGGAGTGGGGACAGGTAAGTACAAAACTCTAAGAGGGGGTACAACCGAATCACTGCATAGCACAGTAAAGTCTTCTTAAAACAGAAGGTATTCACGTGTCTCATTGCATCACATATCCCAAAGATGAGAGGATTATTACTCATTTCAGGACAGTGGGTGGAGTCAGTCAAATCTTTGCTTTACGCCCCATTGGCCCAATACAGGCCAGATACAGAACCACTGTATCCAGCTGCTTCAGGCTATTTGGCCATCATCAGTGTTCACTCAGAGGTATGAGTCACACTGTGGCTTGTTAAATATTTTGAATATTCCAACATTAATGTGGTCACACTGCCATGATTCTTGACTCTGTACACACTTGGGATTTTTGGGCACCCACCTTAGTGTGTTCCAGCACATTAAAGCCTCAAGGACAAGCCATGAAGTCTCGATAGGTCACAAGCCCCACACCACAGAAGTCATGGTTTCCATACTCTGCTGTGATGATGGCCAAACAGCTGTATGGAGTAGCCTAATAAATGGCTTTATAATATTGGGCTATATTTGCACTGTACTTCTTCAGTAGTTCTGTATGTACATCTAGCGGAAGGGGCGAAAAACAATGATTTGCACAACTCCACCTTCTGATTTCCTTTGGCAAATACTACTTGCCTGGAGCATGTAGATGGAAAGTCATACTCATTCAGGGCCAGTGGCTCAGTTGGTTTTGAAGACAAAGGATCATTAAGAAAGACAATAACTGGTAAGTGTAGAGGGGGAGTCAGGAATGACAGCCTTCCTTTTTTTTGTACCCAAAGTTTTCTTTACCACAGTTGTTTTTGAAAAAGGCATACAATATGTCATAAAATATGTGTAATATGCATAGTCAATATAAGGAAACCTTAAGGGACCGTAATATACAGGGGTACGGGTACTCCTAGAATGAGATCCTAATAGGTTGGACTTGATGGACTAATGTCTTTATTCAACCTCAAATACTATGTAATTGTATCCCTGAAAAGCTAACAACATGTATTTTACCATTTTCGCACTGGAAATCGTTGCCACAGTCGATTGGTTTCTCCTCGCAGTGTTTATCCGATACACATTGCTTGACTTCTCCTAAATTGCTCAGACAAGGTTTCCCAC
Organism: Nanorana parkeri; assembly: GCF_000935625.1. NCBI lineage: Eukaryota > Metazoa > Chordata > Amphibia > Anura > Dicroglossidae > Nanorana > Nanorana parkeri. The sequence continues at coordinate 107,139 of NW_017306424.1, read as the reverse complement.
CAAACTGGCCAAACTTCACAATACTCCGAGAGCGATACTAAAGAGATAGGAATCCTCAGTGAGCACCTTCAGGTTTTGTTAGTCAGGCAATCACACATCAGTGAGTTTGTCATGTACTTTAGTTACTGCTCAGAATTAACAAAAACAATTACCCTTTGTTTTGTACATGGCTCACACTCAGTCCATTCGCCCCAGGAGCTCAGCAGGCAGTCTATTGGTGGTGGGGCACCAGTTTCTCTTAGAGGCCTAAAAGAAGAACATTATCAGTAATTTGCCTACACCAACATACACATCTTTTTAAAGAGAGTGGTATGTGTTTGGGTGTCACTTCCATATTTAAAACATCTGTTTTTTGAACAATATCATTTAAAATATACATGGGTGCATCTATCTGTCAGTGCTGAATGACTGACATCAATGTGGATGGATTTCTATCCTAGAAGGTGTTGATTCTGAATGTTGCATGACTGCATTGAAATACAGATAGCCATAGACACTAAGAAGAGTATTTATACATGTAATGCAGTTATGGAAATATGTTACATCAGGCATGTAAAAGTTAAATAAATATTATTCAGAATTAGACATTATGACAATAAGTCAAATTATGTGATCACTGAACAAACGCTGAAATTTCCCTTTAACCCTGTTACTGCCACCAACGTAAGCACTATGGTGGGCAGTAACAGGTAGTAAATAAGCTCAGCAGTGACCTTGTTTTTTAATTATTCAGCAGGCTGCAGGCTTTTTGGCAGAAGTGTTTTAGGTGGTTGTAAAGCCTCACAAACACTTTTACATAACTGTAAATGTAAACTACCACCCCTGTCTCATGATCTCTGGGCTCCAAGGAAAAGCATATGAACCTGGGAATCATGAGGCAGGGTGATGGGTACATTTTTACAGTGATATGGAAGTGATCAAGTGGCTTTCAAGATCACAAAAAAGCCTTAAGAATATGTCCTGATGTCCACTGCTGAGCATGAGACTATGAAGACCCCTGATGTCTCTATAAAGAGATCCTGGTATGTCCTATATGCCACATATGGGACATGTCAACCCTCTTGTGATAGTAACAAAGTTAAGATAAATAACAAAAAAATGATGGACCCCATCCCCTGCTCACATACTCATATGCATAGAATAACATGTGTGAAAAATTACACAGTAAAGTTGGTCTGGCAATATGGTTTCAAAAAGAAGCAAATTTACCAAAACTGAGCTTAAGGCAATGGCTATTCAGTACATAATATCAGAAATCACATTTTACCAGAATGAAAGAACAATAGATACACAATACCCACAACTTGCAGATACAATGGCATAGCTCACAACTATCTTTTATTTTAAGGCAATGCCCCACTTTAAAAAACAAATCTCTCTTTCCTCTGTGGTATTACTCTAAAACTTTTATTTCAAAAACTAAATGATTGCATTTGGTGTAAATGAAATGCAGTGGGGAAAAAATTTACTTTTGGGTTAAAGCAATAATTTTTTGCTGATTAATTTTTCATAGTCCGTGTATCTTGGGACATGGCAAGGGTATGTCTTTTACCTACATACTTAGTGCTTTACGTGTCCCTCTGATTTTAGAAGGTTGGGATGTATGCATTAGGAAAACCATCAACAACTGAATGAAAATATGTAGGACAACCCATAGAAAAAAAACATTCATAACCCAACAAATTGACAAAATAAGGGCTTCTTTACACGGGACTGCAAAAGCAGCTCAAAGCGGTTTAGAAATAAAGCGGCTCATAAAAAACTCCAAAGCGCCCCAAACGCATCTTTAATGCAAGATAAGTGTACCTGAAAGAAGTCTGCATTTGTTCATCAGCACAAGTCCTAAGTGTACTCTTATACATTAAACTACAGGGCTGACCTGACTGTACTCATAAATTTGCAAGGTTGGTCCTACAGGGTCAAAGCAGGAGGTGAAAGGCAGAGACAGACACTGCTGTGTCTTTCCTAAGGTGAGAACTTTGTAACCTGCCTAATTGACAGGGCAGCTTTTGGCACAGTTGGCATGCATCTATATGCAGTAGATGCAAAGAATTGGATTTCCCGTGTTGTATTTTGTTTTCTCATTATTAGTAGAAACAGCCATCTCAATAGATCGTTTTCTTGTTTGCCTGGTATGTGAAAAAGGTGCTTCCTTAGAAAAAAGTTGTGTGCCTATAGGCCCCAGTGATAAAAATCTGGCCCTATTGATTGACCTTTCCCACAAGAGTTCCTAGACCTAGGTATCTGTTCGCCACTATAGACATGAGATCTTCACTTCATCTGGCTGAGAATGATCATGTCAAGAAAATCTCCTCTTTATGAGCCTCCCAAATGACTAACTTGGTCTTTATCTGCTGCTAGTCTTCTGTGGAGGAGATTGTTAGTCACACAGGCACTGCTTACATAAATATGCACCATTTTCCCCCCCTCCTCCATTGCCTGAAAAAGAACAAAGCATAGTGAAGGAGAGATTGAAACTAATCTGCTTACCTTACATTCCCTGATACCGAAGCTGGCCAATGTATCGTACATAGCACTGAGATGAGTCCCAGGAGAGGAAGATGTGTAACCATGGTGGCTAGGAAGAGGATACTGGAGACAAGCTGAAGAATTCTGCTATTTATCTGTTTGTTGTTGTTACTCAATAACTGAAAGATAAACAGAGAGTTGGATGTCATGAGGGCCACTCCAGTTGTAAACCTTGCCAATTGTATTTCAACACCTGCAATATTTGTAAATGGATTTCGCTTCTAGTGAGTGATGCAATGCAATGGTACATGTGGCAGTGGGCCAAAAATACTCATCTGTCCTTGCAATAAGTTATATTAGACATAGCGCTACTTATATCCAACCTGGTGGATGGAGGAAATACTAAACAGCCATAAGAGTAACGCAGCGCACAGTACAAACTCCCAGGACATACCACTTACCTACACATGTGCCTCTCCTGTGGCACTCATTCAATTTCTCCATTTCCTGGTAGTGAACTTGCACAATTACTGCACCATCCTATAATGAAATGCCTAGTGACAGAGTGGCCTACTAGCTGCCCATTTGAGGGATTTGTTTTGGAAAGAATCAGAACTTTTTTTACTGCTCTGCTAGAAAGTTTCTCCTTCACTTAGTTTATCTGTAAGACTGTAACAATAATTTCACCAGACAGGAAGAGAGGGAAAATCTCCAACAACAAAGACAGAAACATGTATTTTTCCGAATAAAGTAAGAGAGAATCAACTTTTGATGGCTTCCAGTGATAAACCTGTCCCACACTGATTCCTCATGAGTCTTTTTGAATAGTGAGCGCATGACCAGCAGTGATGCCAAGTATACCAGGTAATAAAAAATAGCCAGGTTCCCTCACCACTACTTCGGTCACCCTCTTGCTTTATCCTACACACTCTTACTCACATTTTCAATGTTTCCCCCTCTACTGGCATCTTTCCCTCTCCTCTAAAACATGCACTGGTCACCCCGATACCCAAAAAACCCTCACTGGACCCCACCAATCTTCTTACTCCCATTCACCACCAAACTCCTAGAACGCCTAATCTACAACCGCCTGAGCGGCCACCTCACTGATGACAACCTCCTCGACCCCTTACATTCTGGCTTTCGCCCCTAATACTCCACTGAAACTGCCCTCCTAAAACTCAGTAATGACTCATTAACTTCTAAAACCAATTGCCACTACGCCTTACTCTTGCTATTAGACCTTTCTGCTGCTTCTGACACAGTTGGCCACCCAATGCTCCTCAAAAAACTCCACTCCCTTGGCCTCCAAGACTCTGCTCTCTCATGGTTCTCTTCCTACCTATCTATTCTTTAGTGTCACCTACAAATCTAACTTCTCCCCTCCTCATCCTCTTTCTGTAGGGGTCCGTTAGAGGGTATTATTCATATAGGGATCATGTATGAATGTGAAGAACATAAGTGATGATTGATTTTCTATATAGTCATTTGTTCAGTTAAGGAATATAAGCAATCTGAATGATAAAAGTCCATGGTTTTAGTTGTCTAGAAAGACGTATTTGCTGCACATATGTTATTCAACAATCATGATGGTAGAGATGGCTAGAACCTCCCACATTCCTAATTACTTAGGGAAACAGTGTGAGAGTTGCTTTGTAGAATATTCTAAATCAAAGTTTATGAAGTGTTTACAAACTATGAATTATATTTCTTTACTGTAATATTTCTTGATTAAGTTATTCATAAAAGAAAGAATATTGAATTATGTATAAATATTGATACTTGCAACATTATATGGTTTATATGATAGTTGAATGCATTTGAACTTGTAGTTAAAATGAGGGAAAAGGTAGGGGCATTTCTTTCCCCCCATCCCCCCTCATTCCTACCAGTAGTCTAAGAGTTTTAAGATTTCAGTTAAAGTCTATGGTGTACGTTTAATAAACTGTGAAAGAGTGTGATAAGCAGTGAGAAGGCTTTTCTCACCTTAGCAAAGTGAAAAGTCTAGAAAATGCTGTTTAATAACCCGTGATAAGTCAGGTAGGAACTGAAATATCTCACCTCTTCTGATCCTGGTGATAAGTACACACAAAGTAATGGGAATGTACCTGTTTAATAAAGGGAGAAAAGTAGAGAACAGCTTTATCACTGGATAAGTATTGTGCAAAGTACCCTTGATTTAGCACCCTGTCAGACCTGGTGATAAAGGCCTTTTTCTCCAGAAGCACTGAGCAAAGATACAGGAACTTGTCTTACAGCTGTTTCATGTGATAATTTTTCTTTTCGCAGGTTATTAAACAGCCTCTGTGCAGCCGAGAAAAACAAAGAGATCTGCTGAGTAAAGTTAACTCGTGATAAAGCTAGTTTTATCACAGTTTATTAAACGTACACCAAAATGTCCCAGAGAAGGGTGGGACATGCACACAAAGGAAAGAGGGACCTATTCACATTCTGAAGCATTCTTACATGCAGACACATGAGTCAGACACACATACAAATACTTTAAGCTCTTACAAGAACTTCTTAAAGCATCTACATAACTTTATATATTTTGTTTTATGCCAATTATCTTGTAATCATTTGTATCTCTGTAATTAAACACATTTTTGAGTTTTATGCAAGAACGGAAGTAAATTTTATCTTTTGACTTCTTCCACCCTACATCTTTAACACAAATTAATATATTAAAAATCCTATTCTACAGGGTCCCCCAAGGCTCTGTCCTTGGACCCTTTTCTCTTTTATATCTACACCTCCTCCGTTGGTCAATTGATAACCTTGCATGGCTTTCAATACCATCTGTACACCGATGACACTCGAACATGTCTCTCCACTCCAGAACTCACCCCTCCGTGCCCTTGCGTGTCACTAATTTACTAACTGACATATCGGTCTGGATGTCACAACACTTCTTAAAACTCAATTTTTCAAAAACTGAGCTCATGGTATTCCCTCCCGCCCCTGTACCTTCCCCCAACCTTTCCATTGAGATTGATAACACAACTATCCCTCCCTCCCCCCATGCCAAGGTTCTAGGTGTCATCCTTAACTCGGACCTCACCTTTCTACCCAACATCCAATCTCTATTCAAATCCTGCCGCCTTCACCTTCATAACATCTCCAAAATACGCCCCTTCCTCACCAATAAAACCACAAAGCTGCTCATCCACTCACTTGTTATCTCTCGTCTTGACTATTACAACTCCCTCCTCATCCACCTAACCAACTGCTCAGTTTCAGCTACTCCCCTCTGCCAATCCCTGTACTGGCTTATATCCCCCGCCCCCCTCTGCTAATCCCTCCACTGGCTTCCAATCGCTCAAAGGATAAAATTCAAAATATTAACAACCATTTACAAAGCCATCCACAACTCTGCCCCTGATATATCTCCAACCTTGTCCTTGTCTCCACTCCTCCCAAGAACTCCTGCTCTCTAGCTTTCTTGTCAACTCTTCCCATGCTTGTCTGCAGGACTTCTCTAGAGTTTATCCTATCCAACTCCTTGCCCCAACCTGTCCATCTGTCTCCTACTCTGACTGCCTTTAGGTGATCCCTAAAGACTCTTCTCTTCAGGGAAGCCTATCCCTCCTCAACCTGACCACTGAACTATCACTTTCTCAAACAATTTATACCCACACAGCTACCTCCTCATGAGGGATTTTGGTCCACTCTTCTTTACAGATATTCTCTAAATCCTTAAGGTCTCTTGGCTGTCGCTTGGCAACTCGAAGTTTCATCTCCCTCCATAAACTTTCTATAGGATTAAGGTCTGGAGACTGGCTAGGCCACTCCATGACCTTAATGTGCTTCTTCTTGAGCCACTGCTTTGTTGCCTTGGCAGTGTGTTTTGATTCATTGTCATGCATAAAGACCCATCCACGACCCATCTTCAGTGTTCTGGCTGAGGGAGGAGATTTTCATCCAAGATTTTACAATACATGGCCCTGTCCATTGGCCCCTCAAAGTTGTCCGGTACTTTTCGCAGAGAAACAGCCCCAAAGCATAATATTTCCACCTCCGTGCTTGACTGTGGGGATGGTTTTCTTAGGGTAATAGTCAGCATTTTTCTTCATCCAAACACAGCGAGTCGGGTTAATGCCAATGAGCTCAATTTTGCTCTCATCTGGCCACAGCACTTTCTCCCAATCCTTCTCTCAATCATTTAGATGTTCATTGGCAAACTTCAGACGGGCCTGTACATGTGCCTTCTTGAGGAGGGGGACTTTGCGGGCGCTGCAGGATCTCAATCCATGGCAGTGTATTGTGTTACCAATGGTTTGTTTGGTGACTGTGGTGCAAACTGCCTTGAGATCATTCACAAGCTCCTCCCCTGTAGTGATCATCCTTACCCCATGAGGCAAAATCTCGCCTTGAGCTCCAGACTGAGGGCAATAGCCTTGTAGCCCATTCCAGCCTTGTGCAAGTCTACAATCTTGTCCCTAACAACAGACAGCTCTTTGGTCTTGCCCATGGTGGTGAGGTTTGAATGGAAGAAAGAGATTCTGTGGGCAGGTGTCTTTTATATACATAACGAGTTGTTGTTAGGAGCACCTACTTACATTGACAGAACTAATCTGTGTACCACATAGCCAGTCTGTGGGAGCCAGAATTATTGTTGGTTGGTGAGTATTTTACTCACTGAACTGCAACTCAATTTATAGCATTTGTATCATGTGTTTTTTTCTGGATTTTTGGTTGATATTCTGTCTCTATCATTTAAAATAGACCTATGATAAAAATTATAGACCTTTAATTTCTTTGTAAGTGGGCAAACCTACAAAATCTGCAGGGGATCAAATCATTATTTTCCTCACTGTAGGTTTTTCACTTTGGTAGGGAATTTTCCCTTAGCTTAATGAATGAGGTGAAGCTCTTTTGACATCCAATCATGTGCAAGCAAAATTATTAGGGATGCACCGATATATCGGCCGCTGAAACATATCAACCAAAAACGGCACTTTTGGCTAAATGCAGAAAGTGCCATTTTCCTGCCGATACATCGGCGCATCCCAGGTTTCATTCCTCCCCGTTGGGCGCTGCTCTGTGTCCCAGCGAGGAGGAGAGAAAGTGACAGCGGGAGGAGAGCGCGGTGAGCGGCCGGTGTCTCTCCTCCCAAACCGCTCACCTGCCTATCACAGTCCGGCAGAGCGGTGTGGGGGCTGAGACAGCCAGCGCTGTCACAGGAGGCTGAGTTCTCCTCCCTGCTCTGCTCGCTCAGCCTCCAGTGACAGCGTGTCAGAGATGAGAGCGAGTGCAAACACTCAGCGATCAGTGATTGCTGAGTGTTTGTACATAATTGAGGACTTGGTATGTTGACTATATCCTCAGTTATGAATGATCACCTCCCCGCCATACAACCACTAACAAGACATCACAAAAAAACATAAAAACAAACAAAACAATAAAAAAAAAAAGGGAGCAAATCATCAAGATTATATCTACTACAAAAGGATAACGCTCTCTACGTAAAGTGATGGATGGGCATAAGCAACCCAGGGTTCCCAGATCTTCACAAATTTTTTATTGCAGTCTAATAAAATACTAGTCAATTTTCCGTTAAGAAAAAAGGAATCCATCCTTTTTTTGACCTCTTTAAAAAGCACATATGGTTTCTTCCATGCATGGGCAATGGCCTGTTTAGCCGCCAACATAACATAAATCCACAATTTATGTTGTGAATTAGTCAAAGAAAGGGGTTTATGGTGTAATAAAGCTACCCATGGATCTCTCTCAACGTTGACCCCAAAAAAGGTCACTGATCAACTGAAATACTTTCAACCAAAACCTATCCAGTTTTGGACATGTCCACCAGGTATGGATAACATTTGGTTTTGCTTTCAGCATATTTGCCATCATAGGCCCAGGTTTATTAGTGCATGCATAAAAGATGCGTTTTAACAGAATCAATTTTACTTCGGATAGCAGCCATAGGGTTTTTTCCCCAATCGGACTCTAACCCTTCCAAACAGGACGTAATATCTAAAAAATCTTTACTTCTCTCTTTATTTCATCTAGAAGCCAAACTAATAAGTTCTCCCCATAGAACTGTCTTATGGGCTTCCCACAGAGATATTGGAGATTAAACCAATCCCTCGTTTTCACTAAAAAAGGAAGAAATAGATGTTTGTATGTGTTCTACTGATGCAGAAATTTGGGGGAATAGGAGAATTGGAGAAAGGGATGCACAATTTATCAATAAAGGAGAATGGTCTGACCAGGATGTTGACAGGATACGAGCCTTAATAGTTGAAGGAAGAAAAAAAAAAGTGATCTATTCGAGAAGAACATTTGTGAGGACAAGAAGAATAAGTATAATCACGAGTTGTGGGTTTTTTTTCCCTCCATATATCAATCAAATTGTGTTCAGTTAACATTGCGCGAAAGAGTGTAGATTGTGTATGAGAAGCAGAAAGTGCAACTCGAGATTCCAACCTATCCAGTCTAAAATCTAAGACCAGGTTGGAGCCTCCCATCATCAATAGAGTGCCTTGCATGTGTTTTTCAATTACTCCCAACAAATGAGAAAAAAAACGTGTTTGTCTAATATTGTGGGCATAATATTATTATTATTACATAGTATTTATATAGCGCCAACAGTTTGTGCAGCGCTTTACAATATAAGGAAGACATTACAGTTACAATACAATTCAAGACAAGATGGTAAGGAGGGCCCTGGCCCTGAGGGCTTACAATCTAAAAGAAGAGGGGGAAATGATACATGAGGAAGCTGTGGTAGCTGTGGGAATGAATTATGTGAGAATGTGAAGGTTCAGTGGTTAGGTTGAGGTGGGATAGGCTTCCCTGAAGAGATGAGTCTTTAGGGAACGCCTAAAGGCAGTCAAGGTGGGAGATAGACGTGACAAGTGTTACTTATGTGACAATATGTTACAATTATGTTACAATATGTGACAAGTATTACTTTAGTATCAAAAATATTACCTGTTAAAATTAAATATCTCCCTGCTGGGTCTACTATCTCCTTTGAACAAGTGAAAGGTGTATTTTTATGAAGCGTTATTAGAACCCCTCTCTTTTTTTCTATAAAATTAGCTTGAAAAACTTGGGGATATTTTATGCATATATTTTTGGTTAAAAGAGTTAGAAAGTTTTGTTTCCTGTAGACATATTATATTTGCCGGATATGATGAAAAATAGTTAAATGCAGCTCTTCGCTTCTGTGGGGAGTTTAGTCCCTGCACGTTATGCGATATTATACAAAATTCGGTAGATGCCATTTCGGAGGTGGAATGAGATAATGCATAGTAAAATGTTGTAAAAGGTGATATAGTGGTACCTCCAATGTCTTTTTTAAAAATCTTGGTGTCTTAACAAAACAACCCAAACAAAAAAAAAAAGAACATCATAATAAAAAAAGACAAAAAAAACAAGAAACACTACACAAAATTATGCTATACAGCATAAACTCTGCTAAGCAGGAACAGGAAATATATACCATTATTTCCCTATTAAAAGGAAAATGTAATTGCAAAATGAATAGCCTATTTGCCTTCAGTGAATCAACCCCAGAGTCTCTTTAAGTGTTATTAAAGCTTAAATAATTAGGGCATTGCTATTATTTTGGAAGCTTTTAACCTGACCCGTACTTCAGCTATAGCTAACGGGCAGGTCAATCCTTACCATCTTGTGTTTTAATTTGTATGGTAACTGTGTGTGTGTGTGTTCAGCTCCCTGGTTCCCAAATCCTTAACATGACTGTCCAGCCGAAGTGATGTTTACGTTTTGACATCTATATCATATCAGTAACTGTTCCACTTGGTTCAATAGTCAAACTCACAATATCTACTCACAATATCTATCCCATATGGCCGAGGTCAGTTTCAGATTTTTCACACATACCCAAAACACACATAATACAGACTTTTTTGGTACCTATTTTGTAACTCCTGGGTCAGTTGATAAGATGCACACTAATCTAAAACAATCACAATTACAAATTGAACCTTAAAATATTTGCAGCTTACCAGCTCTACTGTTTAATATTCCATTGGTGATTTGCTGTAGTGCTCCAGTTGTTTTATTTTCTCAATGATCCGGGTATTTGAGAACACCAGCAGGTGATGCAGGAAACATTACCTACTGCAGACTTCTTGCTATCTCTCAAATAATGTACACCCAATGTAAAATGATGTTAGTGCAAAGAAGTTTCCTACGGCCAACATTCGGGTTAAAACCTGCCTTGGAACAGTGATGATGCAGGAAACAGAGAAAGGGAGGAAGTTACACAGCACAAACTTTAGGAAGGACACTCCCAGTGAACCTGTTTTGTGTTCTGGTAGAGGTAAGTCTGACTGCAGTGGACTGCAGACAGATCTAATTAAAGGAAACCTGTGGGTTTGCCTTAGCAAAACATTTATAAAGCAGGAAACTTTCTGGTGCCTGTTTGCTGGCACAGCTTACCCCTAGCATCTCCAAAAACCTGGCACCCTATTGGTCAAAATTGACCATACTTTTACTTTAATGATAGAGGGTCCATCCTTCTCCCATGCCCATTACTTTCTATAAGCCAGTAAGGCTCTCAACATTTGGCAACCAACAGGAAGGCACAAAGTTGGGACAGTTATTTGTCAAAAAGTTGTGTGATGAATAACTGCCAAATAGTGTGTGTGGGTTTGGGGATTTTTAGGTCATCTGAAGGTATAGTGAGCCTGCAAGTAATTGTCGATTTCTTTAGTATTAGTACACTATATGGCCAATGTTTTGTGGACACCTGACCATCACACCTAATATGAAGTCAAAGGTATGTGGACTATTCCCCAAATTATTCAGTTCAGGTGTTTTCAGTGAATTATACTGTTAATGCTACAGCAAACAGTACAAAAACATTTTAGATAATTGTGTACTTCCAGCCATGTGGTAACAGTTTGGTGAAGCCTATTTTATGCTGCAACTCCACAAAGGCATGGTTTGATGAGTCTTGTATGGAGGAACTCATGTGGCCTCCACAGATCTCTCACTTCATTGAATATCTTTGGGATAAAAGCCAATTGCAAGCCAGGTCTTCTCATACAACATAAGTACCTGACCTCACAAATGCTCTTTTAGCTACATGGACACAGATTCCCACAGACAAACTTCAAAATCTTGTGGAAAGCCTTCCAAGAAGAGTGGAAGCTGTTTATAACTACAAACATAGAGATACTTTGGCTATATCGTGAACCTCATAGTTTTTTCCCCTCTTGTCACCTGGTAAAGCTCATTTAAGTGCATGTAAATACTTTTTTTTACATTTTGCATAGAGTAGGGAAGGGTTAGACTGCACTAACTTTGTGTTCCTCCTGGGGAAATAAACCCCTCTATTTGTGTTGTGTTGCGTGTGTTTACTTTGTGTTGCGTGTCCAGGACAGGAAGTGAAAGGAAATCTACTTCTACCAAACAGGCTATACCTACACTTCAAATTTTCAATTCAGTATAGGTAGAATTTGAATGACACTTTCTAAACCAAACAGAAAGAAAATAGCATATTGAATAATATATTTTAATATAACATTATATAAGGAACACAATTTGAGTTTGTACAGACAGAGCAAAGAACAAAGTAAGATTTTAAAGTCTATTACATACCGAGTTTAATTGAAAAAAAATGCAATTAAACATTATAGATTGTTTTCCTTTACAAAATAAAAAGTGCATTGATAATATAGGTATATGAAGAATATCACGCAGGACCTGCTTGACAAATCACTTTCATACTTAAAAGGTTTCCAGTTTAGCAATACATATATATGATTTACTTATACACCATTTCATAGTTTAAGTTCATACTGAAAAGTATTGAGGCCAGACTATTAATTATGTCATGAAAAAGATGCTTCTTCAGCTTCTTTCCAAGCTGATACCAGATCAACTACCAAAAAAAATTCTAAAAATATTCCCTAAAAATCGTCTTTACTGTGTTTGGTTGTAATAGAAATGATTGAAGTCATTGTGAAAACGAACCTAGGATGTTCTAAGTCCATTGATGATTTTAGAATTCAACCAGCTATACAATTTGATCATTAAGGTCCTTTAGCTTAAAAATTCCATTGATGTAAGAAAATAGATCCCACAGTCCCAGAGGTATGCAACAATAGAGTCCACATCTCAGCAGAATCCAGAAAGGCTGTCGGGTGGTGAGCAAATTTGTTTATTGGTGATATTGCACAAATGTTGGAAATAAGCAAATACTTCTTCCAGGACTTTTGTTTTACTTCCATCTACTTGCAATGGGAGAGTGACCACATAAAAAGACTTGGTTAATAAGGCAAACAGCGGTGAGCAGTGATGATTTGCAAAGTGCAGTGACCCCACAGCAAGCGATTTATTGTAGGTAGGTCATAGATGTATGCATTCTTGTACTGGCTGAATGGTTAGCGGAACCTTACACTTTGCTGTACTGAATATAACAATTTCCATGCATGTCTCAGTTACATGTTTCTTTAAAGGGGATCAGTCATACAATTAAAACCTATAGGACGTGCCTCGTGAACTATGTATAAAACCACAACAAGAATCTCTTTTATGCTTCCTCTCCTTAAAGTGTATGTAAAGGCATAACTTTTTCTAGTTTTGGATTGGTGAAGGGATAGACTATCTTTCAGGTTGCATTGCTGTGTGTGCCCCCGTTAGGGAGTGTCCTTACTGTTTGTTCTGGCAGCCATTGTCACCAATACAGAAAGTAAGGTAAAATCCCACATTTTACCATTTTCACTAGAACAAGAAGTAGTCTAGAAGTTGTCTTCCAGGGGGAAAACCAGTTACAGTGACAACTGTAGAAGATGGTTTTTAACTCTTCCACCTGAAAAAACTTAAAGTTTTGGCTTTACATACACTTTAAGAGCAATGTCTCTAGAAATGGGGTCTGTTCTTCTACAGAGCCACTACTTCGCCCCCTTACTTTGCAGAACAGTAGGTGAAGTTGAGTAGAAGTGGCAAGATTAAAACGTTTCCCATAGATCTATGTTGTACCAGGGCCCATGGAAACCTGCCATAGCCCTGTTACACATTTTATGTGGGGAAGTTAACCTGAAAACAAACATGGGTGAGATCAATATCATCACTATCGTGTAACATAAAACACATAAGGGGGATTATTTATTATTATAGTACAATGTGAAATGGCGGTGTGAAATTAAAATAGAAATCAATCATATTTCTTCTTTCTTGATCAACTCCTAAAAACAGGTGTAGGTAAACATGCAGACAGTGTGCTTTGACTTATCAACCTGGAATTGAGCAGAAGGGGATGTATGAAGCTTCCATGATATACCCAATTACATAAACTAGGCATTGTGTTAAGTGTATAATACCATAAATGTCACTGGTCATAGTTTTCCATTATCTACAGTAGAGGAAGCCATATTGTGGGGTTAAACAACATGCCAATGAGAGAAGCCTTTCAAATCAGTAGCAGCCAGTAAGGTGACAGGCCAAAGATCATGATCTGAGATGATCCAGTGATGGCACAGGGTTCTAGAGAACCTATGTGGGCTGCAACCATGGTGTATGTATTGGGCATGCTTGAAAACTTTCATCATGCAAAGGCACTGAAAAAAAATGAAACTGTTAATATCTGCTGATTACTAGGTTAGCAACTAAGGTTTGTCCAGCATTTGACTTTGTCTTTTTACATATATCTCCAAAATTGAAGCTTGGATTAGACTGGATTACCCCTCCCACTCACAAGTTATGTAAATGAAGACTTTAACTTAATTAAGATAAAGGTTTCTGATCTGTAGGCAAGTAACAACTATCAGACCCATGAATTAAGATTTTATTACAGTCCAAAGGCTGTTGGATGACCTTTCAATAGAGGATAATGTGTGTTTTGAAGTTTTCTCTGCTTGGTCAACAAAGCCCAATAGCAAGTCACCTCACAATTTTCCGGATTCCCCAGAACGTAGTGCTTTTATTGTGATCATATTGTGCGATTTATGAAATGGTTGAGATAACATTAAGTTTTGTGCCCACTAATGGTTAGTTTCAGTCAGCTATTTCAGAAATGACACTCTGTCAAGGTTGTTCGATAGGTCAAAGAGCATTAAAGGGTAAGGGATTTTCCCCCACCCCACTGAGTTCATCTACCCCACACTCCCTCTTCACATAACTATAGTTATCTAGTTCTCGCACTGAGTCCCGCAGGATGTTTACTTCCAGCTGGTGGGGCCTCTTCTTTCTGCTCCCTGCATGTGTGCAGTAGAACCCAAAAGAAGATGGGGCTAATAGACAACCCCCATAGAATTCTATTGGTTTTACTGTAAATGTGTGGACATTGAGAACAAGAGGCCTGTCACAGGACAAACATGGCATGTGGTGGTGGCACAAGGACTAGGTAAGTATGGAACTGTGAAGAGGGAGAGTGGTGTGGATAGATGAGCTTAGTTGAGCAAGGGGGTTAAAAGGGGAAGGAAACTTCCAGAAAAAGTTGTTCTAAAGTTTACTCACTGCTTCAGCATAATGGAAAAAAACATGACTGTCAAACAAAATTGGTCTTTCACTGACCTCACTCTTATTTGTAGCTCTAGGATGCTGCAGTAAGCAGTACATTAGTATAAGTTTGTAAGGCCACTTCCCACCAGCAGTGCTGTAGCAAGGAAGTCTGGGAATGCTAGTTCTGGTCCTGAATAAACTATAAAGTGGGAAGAGGGGGATCCACTTTCCATTTCTATGAGAAAAGGTGTAACTGAGGATTTGTGTGCAATTTCCTTTTAGGACATTTCAAGCTGCAACTTTTTTCTGAGTTTGGTTAAAATATAATAGCTGCAAGAACCCAAAGGTCTTCCCAGAAATGGACAGTGCTTCTGAGTAGACACTACCCTGGTCTTCCAGTCTTGGAGGAGAAAGACATTTGTCTGACTTGTATTTTCCCATGCAATCACAATGTTCCTCCAATATGAGGCTAGCACTGTGTCTGCTCATTTCAGAAATATGCATGCCCTACACATACAAGTGTACATGTTTACAAAGGTTTTGAATGATTGTTGGCTGCTATATAGTGTCTACAGCCACAGTGTCCAGGCCAACTCCATATTATTTTAGCACTGGTTGAGTGTCAATGTGTTGAATCTGTCACTGGCTTGATATATTTTGAAGACTCCAGTGGTGAGACTTCCCTGCAATAGTATATGTCTCTGCTTCCGCCCACCAGGACAAAATAAAAGTGTCATTTTCCTGCAGCTGGGCTCTATTCTACAAAATGGAAAAATTAGCAGTGGGGCCAACACCATCGCTTTGTAAGTGTTTTGGAAGTTACATGGAACCCGGGAATTATGGTCAGCATTTTCTCTGCACTGGAGTCACTGAGAGATATAAGCATGTGAACTTGCCAGCATCTGCAATATATTAGATGTTGGCCTTTAGTTGAATTGTCAAACACATACCTCACAGGTTTTCTAAAATGTAATATTGCACACCATTTCTTCTCTGCTCCCTGGGTGGTTGGACCTTCGCCCTCCCCTAATTACACTTCTGAGGCAAATGAATATATGACAGTCTGCCTTCCACATACACAACTCGAACTTTTAGATTCCCTTGTGGCCTATTATAAGGAAATTATGGAAAAGATCTACTAAAATGAAATATTTCTGTATTCAGTGCAAACATTTTGATTAATGTCATAAAGACAAAGTGATGAAATGGGGCCCCCTGGAGTTTTCAGAGTTCAGTTGTTTCCTGCTTTGTGCATAGCTGTAACAAGAAAAGAAACACATTTTCAGTTTCATAGAATGTGTATTGTTATTTAAGCTTATATACTTACAATCACATTGCATAATTAGACGGCATTATTATACAAAGGCTTACTGATCTTTCAATATCTTTATATCATTTTTATTATTAAATAAAATGGATCTACATTCTGCAGAACGGAAGTGGGCTCTCACCATAATGACACACCACCAGCGGTGACAGGTCCAGGCTCCAATTGCTGCTCTGTCTGACAATGCTGCCATCTCCTCCGCCACTTCTTCTGGGTCCCACAGCTTTCCTTTTTCGCCACTGGATGGCCACTGATGATGTAACTCTTGCACATGTGCACATGGTTACATTATCCCCAGCACCCAACTTTATTCTTCGGGCTGTACACTGCACAATGCATGTACCGTGCAGTGTTAATATAATATTGTAGGGAGCACTGGGCAAAGGTTTTTTGGCAAAAGAGACTGTGCATGTCTCTTTTGCTAAACATCTCTAGCTTACAATTTTTAAAAGTAGTAGTAAAAATAGTAAGTTATGCCATAACTACTTCTGGGCCTTGGGCTCTAAAAAAATTCCTCCTTGTATCCCGTCACTATTGTTCATTATTTTCATATGTACAGTAGATCAAAGTAAAGGGACGGCCTTTAATCTGCCTATGACATCAGTAGAAGCAATCATATAGTAAAGTAAAAAAAACCTTGTGAGTTAGCAGTAAGGAAGGGTTGGAACATCTGACAATGTTTTAATTGCTGTCCATGCTTTCTTGTGCCAGTGATGCATGCAGCCCCCCTCCCTCTTGTCACAGACTGAAATATTTTAAAACATTTCAACTCTTTAAAACAAGCTATCCAAAACTAAAATAAAAATGACTCTTTCTTTTCATTATCACATATACTGTTTGCTATTTTTTTTAGTGTTGCATAAAATAATGCGCAAAAATTCGCCTTTATTTTCTTTTAAAAATAACTCTTCCATGCCTTGTATCAAAATGTAATTTTAGTTTAATCAGAAAGAGGACAATTTATAATACTACCTACAGTAACACTAGGAGGGTTATTCACTATTGAGCCGAAGGATACAGTGGTATCTGGTAGCTGCTGTACGGGCTATTCACAATAGCCCAAACCGCAGCCAAAGGCGGCTGAGCGGCTCAGGCGAGCCGAAGGCATATGCTTCCGGTGGACTGAGCCGTAGTTACAGCCGAAGCGAAGGCCGAACGCCACAGGCCATTCGCCGGCAAATGACAGCAGGGCGGAGCCAGTTGTTATTCATTGGCCGGCACCTGCTAGAAGAGTCTAGCAGGTGCCGACCAATAGAAAACACTTGAGCGGAGCTAGCTGTCACTGTTAGCTCCACCCAAATGTTTTTTTAAATTTCTTTTTCTTTAAATATTTTTCTTTTTTTTAAATCTTCCTATTTTATAAAAATCTTCAAATCATTTAGCAATTTTCTTTTTTACATTGTTTGCACTTTTTTTCTATTCTGTTCGGGACCACGGAGCTACGGAGCAGAATAGCCGAGCCGGCATTCGGTTATTCACTCACTGCCATTCGGCCCCTATGAGAATATGGGCGAAAGGCAGTGAGCGAGCTGCCAGAGCTTTGGCTCAGCCAATCCAGATGTTGGTCCTTTTTCTTTTTTTTTTAGTTTAGTGGTCCATTAGAAAAAAACAAAATGTACGAAGGCAATTCTGTTTTTGTCAGTGATCTGAGTAGGGAAATACAAAACTACTTACAACGAACAGTATAGACACATTCTTAAGCAAACGGATTTCCAAATGGATCCCCAAATGGATCAGAAGATGTTATTTGATGAGCCAGGGGTTTCTGAAAAAGAAAAAAATATTTTTAGGGGCACCATCTTTTGTGATGCAATGAAACGCTGAGCTTCAGGCAGTTATTAAAAAAATGAATACATGCAGAAATGTATTTATTAAAATACCCCCTGTACGACAGACTTAGGCTTCGGTCCTACCTGAGCGGCTGAGCCGCTCTAAACAGAGAATAAAATGCACTTTAATGTGCATTGTTCAGACCGCGTGGTACGAAATTGCCTGGCCCCCGAAATAGTACAAGCGCGATAATCCGGCGGATTCTGCACGTTCGCAGATATTTAATAGCCACAAATGAGCAGCATTTGTGCGGATTAAAAATATTAGAGTTTTCTTCTGCACGGAAAACTGTGCTGGAAACGCAAACGCTATATGTGAATGGAGCCTAAGAGAGAGAAGGACACTGCTTGGGGACATACTGACAAAAGTAGATAGTAGGGAGATGACCTCATTAGTCTGTAGTTGCTTCTTCACTGTCCATTTACAGATTGGAGTCAGGGACGTTACCTGGCTGTGTTGCTTAACTGGAGCAGAGAATAGTTCAGTTTAGCAAGTTGTAAATACTAGCTGGCAGCGCTGTGTAAATCTCAGGACTGAACAGACAGAAACACAAATCATTTGTGTATGTTTTTAGCTGTTTTACCAGAGTGCAGCTTTAACAGTACAGAGACTGAGAACAATGTTCAAAAATAAACAACATATGACATCCAAGCAAACAATTGAGTAGGCATCATGGTAATAGATGCACAGACCAACAAGAAACAGATAACATGCAAACATGCAAAAGAATTCTGAAGTGCACGTTTACTTTGAGATTAGGGCAGGATGGGGAAGGTGGACCAGCTAAACATCATGACTGCTTTGAGATCGGATACAAAGTCATCTGATAATAAGATGTTTTGTACAACTGATGTTTCTTCTTTGCCAGTGAGTCCTTGGACAATGAACAATTTGCAATAGATAGCTAACACATTGTTAAAGGATATAAGGGGTTAGGACAATGAAAGTGAGATGCTGTCAGTAAGCAAACAAAGTAATAAGGAGTCTGGTATGCAACCAGTTAATTCTACACTGGGATTTAGTCTGATAAGGTGTTCTAAGGGTTCTATAGCTAACATGAATGATAGCTGGAGAAATAGGACAGCCATCAGAAAAGTAGCCAGACTATTTTTATTCTAGCCGCTAGGCAGTTAGTTATAAAGGGTTTCCTGGTATGGAAATTGTTTTTAAAGCTCCATCGACATAAAATGTATTCTAGATAATACTGAGAGATATAAACAAATGCCTAGAGAATACCTAGCCCGGGGAGCAGACCATGGATGTTGTGCAGCTACATTAAGTAGATCACTTTATAATTATCATTTGCCATCGCTGGACAAAGTCTACCTAGTCTTAATGGATCAGAGAATGTAGGAATGCATTAATTCTGCTAGCAGGAGTTGGATACAGTATCTCGGTGCCATTTTAAGCAGCAGTACTGGCCTGTACCTCTCTGGTTCTTCCAGCAGGTTGTTCCCTTGTCTGTTGATCATAACAATATGTGCCGATTGTAAGGAAGAATGTAGGATCAGGATAGTTTTTAGTTGATTGAACAAATTTATTAGATGGTGAAATGGGGTCTATTAATTTAGAACTTAGAAATAGAGTGCTGGGAACCAGTGCAGGCCTGGTACGTTGGCTTCTTTAAGTTATTCAATGGCCTTCTAGACTCCTGTTAGAGTAATGCCAGGTATCAATAGTGAAATTGAGACTGAAATAGTTGAAGTTTGTTGAGCTTTTGTTGAGCTTTTGATCGTTCAAACCCTGTGTGGTTAGGAGTGCCTCTTAAAAAATGGTCCTCTTTGGTTATTCTAGGTTGTTTATTTGAATGAATATGTCAGATATCACCAAAGCATTTTGGGGAATTAGACGGATCCAGTCCTCATTGCAAACAACCCAGTTGAGTCGGTGTGTACACGCGGTCATCGCGTCAGCTGAGCGACCGGTGCCTCTACAAGCAGTTACTATCCCTGGCTGACTTACCCGGAAGGGAAGCGAAGGAACTGGTGAGAGGATGGGAACTGGGCTGGCTGAATGTGTAATTGGAAACATTTGAGATCTAGTATATGATTGTAAGTCTTTATAACCGTTTTTAAATAAAGTTTACTTTATACTATGCGATATTCATTTTTGTCTACAAGTACTAATTGCTTGTGGAGGAGAGGAAGTATCTGGGAGCAGTGATTGATATTGCTTTGGTGATCATGCTGCCTATAGATTTCTCAACTGTTTGTGATACGGTACTCTTATTTATTATATTGGCCTCCTCATGTTTAGACGCTGTTGCCCTTACTTATTCCACTGTCTGGGCGAAAGTTTAACCCCAAAAATCTGGAGAATACTGCCCTATGGGGGCATCTGGTGGCCTCATCGGGGATTAGTAAGAATGGTATTCTCCTTTTTTCTGTCTTTCGATTATCAATGTTTTCTTTCCTTCTGTTTTTTCATGCAATGTACCTGTTGACTGTAGACCTTGGACATTTGAATGTACTGTTGTATATTAAGCAGAAGCATATTATTACTTATTATCACTGCTTGCTTTTCATTAGACCTTCATTAGATGATTTATATGACTTTTTCAAAATTCTCAATTTAGACCACCTCTTGACCTGAAGAAGCTTTTTTTTACGCGAAACGCGTTGTTATCTTCCACGAATTTCAAACTCCCTGGGTCAAGCTAAGAATCCTTACACTAAAAATACTTTTTGCATTATGATGTACCATATCTATTCTATGATTTGTATGAATCATGTTATACCGGTTGAGACACATCAGTTGGCGTAATCAAAACAGGAATTAATACCAGGTGGAGTTCAAGGAAATCATGTTAAACTAATCAGATAGAGTCCTAGTGGGCTAAACAGTGAATTCATCTCTACTCACCTGATGGTTTCAAATACTTATAGAGTTATTATCTTGTACATACCTAACACTCCACTTGATGAATTGCTATAGATTACCTATCAATTGAATTGTGTCAATCATAGTTGTAGGAGTTGAAACCTACAAACTAATTGTATCTTTGTATTACTTAGCTTAACCAATCATGTCAATCTTGTCTCAGGGTACTGGTGGAGATTAGAGGTGTTTTCTACTGTGGTTTTTATTATTCAATTTGTTCCTTTTTTTTGTAATCATATATTGAATAAAATGTATACATTTTATATATAAACACTCCTGTGAAGTGTCGTTCAAAGTCCCTAAAAAAAAAACAATTTCTCCACATTGTCTCTTTCCAATTTTTAATATGGGTGTGGATAAGGTAGAAGAAATATTTGTGATAATAGGGTCCCTTTAAAATAGATTATATGTAAGGTCCCGGCAGTGTATATAAGTTAAAATACAAACTGATAAAAGCCAAAATAATGACACAGACTGGAAACATTTAGCTTTTTCTGTTTCGGAAGATTTGAAGTTTAACTTAAATTAACGCTGGAGAGGATTTCAATATTTTGCTGGAGTATTCTTATTCTCTAATGTACTTTCAAGAAAAGTGGGTCCATTATACACTGTATTTTCACTTTAGCTATAGATATAGATTATTCAAGGGTTCATCATTTCTCCATTTTTAGATTCCACAGTTTTCTGTGTGATCTAGCAGTTATATACAAATCTCCCATATAAGATATGGATATATCTATATAGATCTATAAATATATACATAGACAGTTCCCTACCATCCTCCATCATACCAGCTATATATAAGCAGCAGCATCCCCCCTAACCACACAGACACCATATATACAGTATGATCTCCCCCTTTGCAATATCCTAGCAATAGACAGAATCATTGGTAATATAGTGTTTAATCATTGCCAATATGACGGAGCAGCTTGCCATGGTAGTAATATTAAAGTATAGCCGGTATTATCTCAAAGAGGCTATTTAGCCCAACCAGTTCTTATCTTGGACTACAGAATGCTGCATATAGCTTTTATATATGTATGTAGAGATCTGAGAATGGGAGTAGTTGAGTAGTTTAACAAAAAAACCTAATAAGAAAACTAGCAGGGCTCACTCCATTCAGTCCACAAAAATGCAGTGTTTTGTAAGCCCACAACAGGGCTTAAAGTGGTATTAAAGTCAACAGATTTTTATTTAAAATGCTTACAATGAATGCTGCTTCTTGTTCAAACATTTTAGCTTGACCCATGGAAAAAAAGGCCTATATGTTAAAAAGGGTGTGGAGGGTGCTCCGCGGGGGCAGGAAATATCGGGGCAACCTACAGATGGGTTTAAAAGTGGCACAACTAGCAATACCCAGCAGGATCCAGCAATACCCAATGCCTGTACTGTTTACACCATTGTGAGTACGCATTTTTTATTTAATAAATTACATTTTATTGGACATTACGCACTATGTCCTTGTCCTTTTTCTCTTTCTACCTGGATTTATACTGTTACCTGTGATCTGGGGAGACCTTATCGCCTTTTCTGTGCATGGGCTTCCCTCCCCCATTAAGAAGGGAAAAGGCGCATTTGACCTAGCTCTGTGGGTCTACCTCCCCAGGTGAGCACTCACTTGTTATCATCACTCACTGGGTGGAGGTGAAGGTCTGCCTGTATTGTGTGATTATCCTTTCCTGAGAGTTACATGCAGATTGGCTGCGGATCATCTGAGGATTTTTTTTGCACAATCACCATTGTTTGCTTTTGTTTTTTCCTGGGACTCTTTTTGCCTATATTGCTTTTTTGTCTGTGTGTAGATATTTTCAATGCCTCTTTTGTTTGAAGGCTCATATATGTGACTCATTTATATATGTTTCAATTTATTAGATGTGTATGATTATTAGCTGGGCACAATATTGTTTTTCACAACTAGGGTTCCCATCCTCAGCTGGAGCTTGCCATTACCTGACTTAAAAAAGTGGTGCTTACTTTGGGGCCGGCATGCATTTGATGCTTAAACTAGTGGCCCCTCTGGGCACCAGTCTAGTGCCATGCTGAAGCCTCATGTATGTTAGACAGCCGCTGTCCTTGTTAAATTTTAGAAGCTCTTTCTTATTTCTTGTAACTAAAAAAAAAATTCACACTGAAAAACATGAACTTTAAAAACATGGACTTTAACCTGTAGTCAGCAAACAGGCTATTTAGTTTGCACTTTCGAAACAGGATGTTAGTAAAACTGGTGTCCATTAACTAATGATTGCTGTGTGCAGAGCAAATCCCACAGAAAGACCCAGAGCTCTCATAGAGACATATTTAATAGGAATGTTACACAAACACTGGATAAAAACTCAGAGACATTCACTAACATACAGTATATTGTTCTAAGGGAAAATGTAGCAACTGTAACACTAATCCTATTTGTAACTGTAAATGTTACATTCATGGATCCTAAAAGAGGAAGAAAAGCTTCTCTTTTCCCTTTAAGAACCTCTGATCTAAGGCCAATCCTCTCCACTTTTGCGTCTGATGGGCTGATAGGCTCTCCTTGGGCACGGGGGAGTATGCACTCTGGGCATTAGGCTCATGGGGAGATAAAGGGTTTCTGCTGGTAGAGATGATTTGGGCTTGAGGGGGCAAACATTTGTCCTGGGAAGTAGAATTTGGAATTGGTGGAAGTGAAGATTTGTGTTGGGGCTTAGTTAACTAAGCCCCTTAACCTCCTCCCACTGCAAGTGCAATTTGTCCATACCCACCATTCACTGCAGTACACTACGCGTCCCACATCCTTACCCTCCCTAGGCTGACCAAAGGTGCCCCAGGTCTTTTACAGTGGTAACAACACCCCTGGTTATACCTAAAGTGCAAGCAACTCCCTATCCCTACCTCATTCATTCTGCGGATCTGTTCTTTCTCCATTTATCCTGCTGCCTTTTCAGGACCGCCCCCTACTGATGTGCTGCTGCTCTCTTACAATTCTCAACTTCTTCGGACCACTGATGCCCCTTCCATATGCTGTGGATATGTGGCTCTTCCACCTCTCCTGCTGCCCATTGATCATCCCTTTCCCACCATACATGAGTTCACTATTTATTAACTATTATTAAGTTACTATTTATTAAGTTAATTAGATCACCAGTTATTAGGGGGGGGTTGAATCCTGCATCTTTGTCACAAAGACACAGCACAGAATCGAGCATGGTGTGTGCAAGTGAGTTCCAGGGGAAAGGTAAGCTACAGGGACCAGTCCTTGACCCTCCGCTAGCCTTTTTTTGGGCACAACTCCTACCTCTTCGCTCCCATGATAGACTATAACTTCAATACAAATTAGTAAACTAAAAGTGAGATTGTAGTCCATCACAGGAGTGAGCTTGGAGCAGTGACTACTTTACAACACTCACAGGGACCATGGGGATCAAAGGTAGCCACCATCCAGAAGGAAGGACAGTGTCAGCACCAATTCAGAGATGATTTGAGGATCTACAGCCGAGTGATACACAAATAAGAGACATTTCTGTTAGTTAAAGGAGAACTATGAGGTGAGTGAAAATCACTCAGCCTTATAGTTCGAGCAGATGTGTGATAATGAAACTCTCACACGCCAGCTTAATAGATCGGGAAGTGAGCGAACACATACCATAGCTCGCTTACTTCTCGATCATCTCCCTGCAGAGAGCGGTGACTGTCAGTCACGGTTGCCTGCAGGGATTCCCCCCCTCCCCACTCCGATCCTCCAGGGCTGACTGGAGGAATGGATGGGGAAGGGGGCGGGCACAGCTGGCTCTGTCGCTAGATAGGCAGAGCCAGCTGTCATTCACGCTGTCATCCCGGCTGTGGCGGTCTCAGTATACCGCGAGCTGTAGTTCGCGATAAAATGAGCTACAAAGGCCGGTTATAGATTCATGCATGTACCATTTTTTCTAGTTTGACTATTTTGGGTTAGGGGGACGCACTGGAGTCCCAGCGTGCATTTTTGGTTGCTGGGCCTCCAGTGCGTCCCTGCACCTTATCAGGAGGAGTTGGCTACCTCCAGGTACACCTGCATGTAATTTATCAACTTCATTAATATGCTCACACTTGGAGACTCAGATACATAGAGTTAGGACCACACTTTGCAGAGGTGCCTTGGCGCGGCAGTGTGGCTTCTACATATTTTTGGCCAAAAGTTTGTGCAACTAAAACCTCTGATTTTAACGCATACTGTTGACAGGGCTACTTGTTTGGTTGCAGGCTGGCTGGCAGGCTGAGGCTGGGGAATTTTTGTGTTTTATACTGAGCTTTGGGTCACGGGAGGAGGCTAGTATATGTCCTCCCGTGACCCTTAAGAGAACTATGGGGAAAAACACTTACCCCATAGTTCTCTTTTAAGGTACCTGAATGCATTTTTAAGATTTAACTCCAGAGTTTAGTGTTACTTTAAGGTTGCAGGAAAACTCGGGCTAAATAACTCTGAGGAGTACTCTATGATATTACTTACAGTAGTAATCCTAACATTGTTTTTCATGAAAGATCTATTGTGGGCCGCCATAAAGGGATCAATTCCTAAAAGCTTTAAAGCATTGGTTATTTGCTTTCCTTTCATCATGTCTTGAAAATTCTTATTGGCTAATTAAAAAAAAGATTCACTCACATTATCAATGCAAATAATTAGGGCTGTTACTGATTAAAATTTCCGTGTTCGATTAATCAAATTTTTTGTTAATCGATGAATTTCGATTAATTATAACGTTAGCCGTCACGAACATCGACGTCACCGGACTCCTAACCCCTTCCCTTCGTTAGCCGATGGAGCCACTTGGGGAAAAGGGGAGGAGTCCGGTGACGTCGATGCCCGTGATGTCACTGGATCTCTGACGAGCTTGATGAAAGCAAACAAAGCTTATCATTTAAAGCATTGCTTTCGTTTTTCAAAACATAGCTTTTTTTCTTTAATTAAAAATAATAATGTATGCCTTGGGCACTTGCTCTCCTCCCCCTTCCCTTCGTTAGCCGTGACGGACATCAACGTCACCGGACTCCTCCCCCCTTCCCTTCGTTAGCCGACGGTGCCACTTGGGGAAGGGGGGAGGAGTCCGGTGACGTCGATGTCCGTGACGGGACTCCCGGAAGACCTGGAAGCCGGCGGAGAGGTGAGTATGATGAAATGAATTTTGATCGATTAAAAAAATTAACGATTAATCGAGTAGTTAATCGTTAATTTCCGCAGCCCTACAGATAATGCATATGGTATTTCATACAATATTCTACCAAATCATGTGATATTTTAACACTTGTTGCCATCAAAATATATGTAAAAGTCAATTGGTATCACTAGCATTTGCTTGACAATAATTGAGAAGTTCTATGACATCATAGATTGTTGCTGAATAGTGTTTGTTGAGTGCAGCATGTGAATAAACTGTATACAATTAAATACAATACTGTTTTGATTAACAACCACTTAGATGTTTGCTATTGTTTTCTGACATACTCTATTCTGGTTGCTAAAAGCATTAAGACACTTCTTTTTATAAATATTTATTTTCAGATTTAGATTTTCTCCTTCACACTGAAACTTGATGAACAGTCAATAACTTGTTTGTTAAACTAAATTTAATTTATACCACCGCCCTGGAAGAAGTTACAACCGCCCTTGTTAAACTTCAATTGTTTAAACGCCAATTTTTTAACGCCACTTAGCTCCCAGGCACTTTGTTCCCAAGCCCTGTGTGAGCAAGCTCAAAATGAGTGATGCACTAGTTTATAATACACCTGCTCAATGAGAGACACCTGAGCTCAATTAACCCCTCCCCCTAACAAGAGCACTGCAACCTGATGTGACGTCGATGTCCCCTTTTTCTGTGAATTCAATAAGAGGACAGACACAAGCTAGCAGTAAGTGCCAATAAAAGGAATTGCCAATAATGCTGTGTATCGGCCTTTTACTGTTTTGGAAGACAAAGTGAGGACATCCATTTGGCAGGGACTTGCTTTGTCTGTTCCTACTCATTTACATGAATAAGTGGTCTCAGCTCCAATGAAATACGCATTGTAAGTTAATATGTCAAGGAGGTAAAACTGGGACCTGTCAGCAAGCAATACACATAACAGCGGATTTGTGCTATTTTAGGAAAATAAACGTACACACCCTCTACTGTTCTAGAAATAAAAATAAAAAAATTCCACAGCACACCCTTCCTAAATTCACAGCAACATCTCATGGGAATCAAAGTTATAAGGGTCTCAATGCCTGCTCTATTATATTAATGTAGAAAAAGATATAATGAGAATAATCCCATTCCCTCCCTGGCTAAAGTGAGATTTACACCATTCCCTCCCTGGCCATAGTGAGAATAACACCTTTCCCTCCCTGGCCATAGTGAGCATAACACCATTGCCTCCCTGGCTACAGTGAGATTAACATCATTCCCTCCCTGGCTACAGTGAGAATAACACCATTCCCTCCCTGGCTACAGTGAGAATAGCACCATTCGCTCCTTTGCTATTGTTGGAAATGCAACAGCATATACTGATAATTTATCTTTTGAGCTGTAGATGGCGCTGTAGTGCAATGTTAGTTTTCTATATGCATGCTTATCTATGATACACAGGAAGTTTTCCTATATACTCTATATGTTTCCTGCATAATGCTGTATTCACATGTAATATTCTTCTAAGCAAGTAAAACTTAATTCAGCATTCCTCAAGATCTCAGTGCTTCGTCTACACATATAACCAACAGGTTATGGGCCCAGACACTAAACAGAACACTGCCAGTTAACAAGAGTCTCCAAGCTACTGAAAGATGGCAAGCAGTTCAGATATGAAGTTTGCAATCACAAAGCTCAACAATACCAACTGCCAGCTATGGAAGTTCAAGCTTGAAATGCTGCTAAGCAAAGACGACTTGTGGCAAGTACTGAGTATAGACAGACCCAGTAATGGTCCCACAGAGGAATGGGATAAGAACAGGCAATTGGAGAGGAAATTAAAGATAACCACATGGTGGCATTACTGCTATGCAGCCTTCCAGAGTCATACAATGCTCTTATTAATGCTCTAGAAACCAGACCTGAGCAGGAATTAACACTAGAATATGCCAAAATTAATTGATGCATATTACAGAAAGAAAGAAAATATGCACAATGAAGAAATTGAAAAAAGCCCTTTAAGTGGCATTAAACCCTCAGATTTTTTTAACATAAAACAATACTGTAATGTGTGCCTTACTGTAATCCATGGTTGTTTCCCTTCTCTTTGCTGCTCTTCCTTTTAAATCTGTATCTGTTCTCATGCTCTGCAGAACTTCTGTTTTGCAGCAGACTGCCTTGTCTCAGGAATGGATACATGGTGTCTGTGTATAGGTTTCTATAGGCTTGTAACCTGAGCCAGCACTACAGGAAGAGGCTCTGAGCTGCAAAGGGAAGTTCTCCCCAAGCATGAGAAGGCATGAGGATTTAAAAGGAAGAGCAGCAAAGAGAAGGGAAACAACCATGGATTACAGTAAGGCACACATTACAGTATTGGTTTATGTTAAAAAATCTGAGGGTTTAATGTCACTTTAAGCAAAACAAAAAAAATGACTGTTTTTCGTAGTAAAAAGACTGGTCACCTGAAAAAGAACTGTTCAACCTGGTAAGCTGAGCAGCGAAAGCGAGAGGCACCTACAAGAGAAAGAGCTAAGGCAGCTACCAAGCAAACTGCAGGCACATCAATGAGCTCTACTTTTAAAGTGACTCAAAACAGTATACCACGTGGATGGTGTATTGACTTGCAACAAGTCACATGACTAGTGATGAGCCCATCTTCACAGACCTTGATTTCACTGGACAAAGGACAAAGCTTTCCTAGCAAACGGGAAAAGTATTACTGCAGGTAGCAAAAGGTAAAAGTCAAGAATTGTTGAACCATCGGGACAAGCAGAGTATCCTCGTGAAAAATGTACTTTATGTCCCAGACCTAGAAGGAAGCCTTCTATCAGTGAAAACCCTTACTAATAACGGTCTCTCTGTTCAGTTCCGAGGTGATGAATGTACAATCCGAAACAATAATCAAATCCTTGCAAAAGGAAATCTAGATAAACAACTGCAGATGAATAAGTCAAGACAGCCACTCATAATCCACACAACAAATGTATCTACCTATGGCACAGACGACTAGGGCACCGAAACCCGGGAGCCATAACTGCAACCTTTTTACAGAACAGACTACCTTCAAAAGCCGTTAAAAGCACCCCATTTGAAATGTGGCATGGATCAAAGCCTCGCCTAGGTTACATCAAAGAATATCGATACCAGAAGTCCCATTAAGGAAGCTGGGCGGCATGTAATGACTCGCCACCTGGCTTCCTGATTAGCCGGGTAGCCAGGAGGCGTGTAATTACTCGCCGCCTGGTTTCCAGATTAGCTGTGAGGCCGTATCCAGACTCCATAATCACCAGGTGGCTAGGAAGCATGGAGCCGGCTTTCTTGCCAATCAGGAAGCTAGGGGGCGTGTAATGACTCGCTGCCTGGCTTCGTAATTGGCCAGCTTCCCGACCAATCAGGAAGCTGGGCGGCGAGTCAAGGGCCAGGCTTTCTGATTGGCCAGTGCGCCGGCTTTATGCTCCCTCGTCACCAAGTGGGAGCATGGAGTCGACTTCCCGGCCAATCAGGAAGCCGGGGGGGGTGAGTCATGAAGCCAGCTTCATGCTCCCTGAAGTACTCACCCAAATACTCTGTATCGGCACAGGGTGCATCCCTAGCTGAAACAATCAAAAAGAGTCAACCCTAGAACCAAGCACATCGACGTGAAGTGTCATCTGCTTAGAGACATTAAGAGCTGTACTGTAGAAAACTAGACTTTTACTTACAGAGTTTTGTAATGGAGCACCGAAGGAGTCTGATCCAAATGGGTTTTCAAACAACCCATCCCTGGGTTTGGTCGCTGGCAGCGTTTGCACTCGTGGGGCTGGCTTTGGTGGCTCTGTTAGTCAAATAAACAGTCACATTGTGAATATAAAATGTGGTAATGACAGGTTTACTTTATTCAACTTTTAAAAACAAAGTTCTACTTGCTCCCCTGAAATACTTTTCCTGCTGTTACTCATATTGGTATATCTAGGGTATCAGTGTTTCAAAAATTGCAGTTTTAGTTTCACATCAATGACTGAACTTTGAAAGGATTTGCCCTAAAATGATATCATAAATGATTGTGACTCTGCACGGTAACTTCGGTCCCTGCCTTCTGCAGCATGAGGAACTGCAGTGTCAAGTTTACCTGCACTACCACCTGCAGGTGAAATCTGGTATCACATCAAAAACACAAAATAGCCTACCATCACACACACTGCCTGGAAAAAAAAAAGTCACCACCTGGATTTAGTTAAGGAAATAGCTCAAAGCCTTCCATTGGATAAGTGTTGTGATCTGGGGTTGCTTCAGTTGGTCAGGTCCAGGTTCAGCAACGTTGTGTCCCCAAAAAATGAGGTCAGCTGTCTACCTGAATATACTGAATGAACACATTTTTCCATCAATGGATTCTTTCTTTCCTGATGGCACATTGGACATATTCCAAGATGACAATGCCAGGATTCATCGGGCTCAAATTGTGAAAGAGTGGTTCAGGGAACATGAGACATTATTGTCACACATGGACTGGCCACTAGAGTCCTTAACCTTAACCCCATTGAGAATCTTTGGGAGGTGCGGGAGAAGACTTTACGCAGTGGTCCAACTCCCATCGTCACTACAAGATCTTGGAGAAAAATGAATGCAACTCTGCATGGAAATTATTGTTGTGACATTGTATAAGCTTATTGCAATGATGCCACCGTTAATGTATTCCTTAATCAAAGCTAAAGGCGGTCCAACAGAATATCAGAGTGTGTGACTTTATTTTTGGGCAGGCAGTGTATTTTAATGGTTTTTCTTCAGTCCTCTAATAACTATAAAGAAAATCAGGACAAGCATCCAATGTTGCTTACAGATCAATGCACACCATTGTGCCGTGCTAATGCATGTTTTACTGTGCGTTACTGCAGTGTGCATAGTGCATTACACTGTGGGGTCTTTTATTAAAAAATGCGAAATAGTATGTCACCAGCACACCGAGGTCAAATGTCCAAAAACTTATTTTGTTGGTATGTGTACATCTCTGTCAATTACAGGCAACGTTTCATCATATTGTGCCTGATGAAGGTACCCTAAGTGGTAACCGAAATGTTGACTGTAATTAACAATGATGTACACACGTCAATAAAAGACGTAGTTGGACATTTGACCCCAGGGTGCTGGTGACATACTATTTCGCATTTGGATACAGCGGTGCTATCCGTCGTCACTTTAGCACCCATTCGTAAGGGGTATGCCGGTAAGGTGTGTGGTGGGATCCCGATAGAATCCTATGTATACAAAAAGTAACATAGCTTATTTGCCCAGCAAAACTGCAGGCACAATAATTCTGTGTGAGTACCAGCTGTTGTGAGAATGGGGCCAAAACAAATGTTCTTAATGTAATTTCTTCTCTGGTCGAATGTACTTCAAAAGGTATACTTATACAGAACAGATTGAATGCCATTGAAATACCATTTTTTGCGGACAGATAGAGCTTTCTTTTGGTGGTATTTAATGACCACTGGGGGGTTTGTTTTACTATATAATAAAAAAGGTCAGTAAATTTTGAAAAAAAAACTGTTTTACCTACATTGTGTTATAAAACATTTATCAGTACCCAATTTTTGGTAAAATATAAAAGTCGGGGTCACGTCGGGAAAATAGACACCAAACATGTCAAGCTTTAAAACTGCGTGCACCCGCGAAATCACAAAAATCTACCATGCCTAAAATTGGCCATAGGCGACGATTTAAAGGCTTGTGTATAACAGCCAATATCGGCTGTTTAAATTTTGATCACTTGGACACTCAAGAAACAAATGAAATGATGCGTAGCAGATTGCTGTGATTCAAGTTCATAGGAAGCTAAAACAAAACTGCCAACAGAACTGACAACTAACTGCATGGCCAACATAAGGAAAAAGCCTGAGTGGCTGCTTAAGGTGACCCTTGCTGTTCCATTTGCAATACCAGTGAACAGTATCTGTGCATAGAGGCGGTTTTAACCTCTTTAGTGCACCTTCTCTCCTATCACAAAGCTCTAGCAATGCCTGGGTAGCAGCTGTTAAAGTTAAAAAACAAAATTAAAAAAAGACAATATTGTCTATATTCCCTGGGGAATGACAGGCCTTCAGTATCCATATCATATAGAGTGTAGATACTTATTTTCTATATGATAGTAGGATGATTCCTTTTGTATGGATACTGGGGGTCCATCGTTCCCCAGGGAATATAGATAATATTGTCTTTTTTTAATTATGTGGGTTTTTCTTTTTACCTTAGATCATTGTTAGTCAATAAAGAACTATTGTTCTACTAATAACTTAGGTGCATAGTATCTTATTTGTTCTTTACATATTTTTTTCCTGTGTGTTAAGTCTGCATGGATAAAATAACATCAATCCTTTCCAAATTGGTTGCAATGTTGTTCTTCTATTGGCTGGCAGTTTACTGTTAATACAGTGAGCTGTCAGCCGAAAAATGAGTACCAATTAGGAACGGGGACTTGATACCATAATAACCAGGTAGAATTACTACAAAGGCACACTTTGTATGCATGCTCATCTGACTTTTGAAGGCAAAGTCAATTTACACAGCTGCTATCTATTGATTATTACACAGCTGATACAACATCCGCTATCCACAAGTATTGTTAGATGGCATAGCTAAAGGAATGACAAGGGTCACTTAAGACCTTAATAACACTCTGCATTATGAATCCCTGGGAATATCTACCAGTATCTTAATACTCTTCTTTACTATGGGTTCTCCTGACAGCTTTCAGTATGCACAATGACCATCATTTCACCATAACACCAATATACAGAGTCTGATATTCAAGGGGATGTTCTTGTGTTAAACATGATAATAACAAAAGCACACCCAGTGATCTGAGGTCAAATTGGAGCATACTTTACATGATCCTGAACACAAATGTTTCCATCCTATTAATACTTTTACAAAGTGTATCTTTTTATCAGTATAGCATTTCCCATTAAATTAAACCACTTAGCACATTACCATTCATTTTAGAAGAGATTTGACTGATATCATAATCGTCATGGTCCGCACTGTCTTGGGGAATTCCAATTTTGCTATTGAAGTAATTTGAAAAAGCCCCAGATGTGCCACTCGAGCTGTTCTGCTGCTCTCCACGTCTTGCAGGGACAGCAGGAGGCTTAGCCAGCTGGTAGTCTTTAAACATATCTTTCACATTCTTCTTTTCCTTTTCACCCAGAGGATCCAGAGCAGTAAAAGCATCACTTTCTTTCTTGGGTGACTCCTTCACTGGAGCTGGCCTTGGTGGAAGCTGGGGAGGGCTTGAAATAATTGGTCCCGGCTGAATGAATCCAGAGGGTAATGATTGTGGTCTAGGTGGAAATATGTTCATTTGAAATGGGTTAATTGATGGCTGGGCCCATCCAGGCGGTTGCACAGAAACTGGTTGGTTCCATAAGGGGGGATTTTGTACAGTTGGAGGAACTACAAAGTTGGCTGGCTGGTTCCAGGACACCGTTGGTGATGGAGATGATAGGACAGTTGGCAGATTAAAACTATGTTGGGCTCCCAATAATGTATTGGGAAGTGTGGCAGCTGGCTGGGTAAATAGTAGAGGTTGTTGATTCCATTGCTGAGTTTGAGATGAATTTAGTTGTACAGAACCTACAGCAGAAACACTGAGATTTAATAACAGACATTGAATTATACCTCCTTAACAAGGTTTAAAAAAATATATTACTGATCAATAGGCACTTAGCTAATCCTCCAGCTTCTTGAAAAGCCATGTACAATGATTTCACATCTGTTAGAAATGTTAAGTCCAATTGATCTTTGCAGACTATGGCAGTTGCCACCACTAGGGAAGAGGATTACTTGGCAGGACAACAAGGCAGGAGAACTTCAATCTATATTAATAAAGATGGAGCTGGTGGGAGAGCTGGCACATTGGATTGGCAGAGTCCAGCCTTTCCTTGCTGAGTTTTTCAGTGAAATTGGTATGACAGCTGTGAATGTGGGATGAAAAGGGAATGGTCCAACAGAGGATAATTAAAAGTAAAAAAATATACACAAATTTGCAACCTACTTATAAGTGGTTCTCATTTCATTAGTTGGTAAGAAAATATATAACTTGGCATAGTTTGTAACAGTAGCTCAATGGCCACTATTACTAGCCTATTATTGTTACTTTCACATGCTTGGCTGAACATATACCCCAACATCCTCATTTTCTATTACTTTTGGGAAAATTGACAAGGAATTGTAGAAGAAAATGTAAATCAATGTAATTACTCTGTAACTATTTCTATTGTTGGACATATTTCCGAAGCCAGGAAACAAGTCTGGCCACCAAATTTCAGTTGATGTTGGATTTTGAGCCTTTTTTTTTGCAAGTGCAAAAAAAACAAACAAATTCCAACTGATTACAATGTCTAGCACATCATTTTACTGATTGGATACTCGGCGTTCTTTAACAACTGGTTTTCACCTAACTATTTTTGATATTCCCCAATGAGTTGGTTTGGCATGAACCAACACTGTTTGTGCACAATAGAGTGTGGGAAGTAGATTTTTTCAGTGCACTGCAATGGCAATAGGTCTTTCCACTGATTGGTAGGCGAAACTAGAGCTAGCTAGTATGGTGCTTTTGCAAACTCTAGTTTAACAATGCCATGCAGCCCCAGATTCACTCACCAGCACCTCCTATAGGTGGTATAGTGGAAAGATTGTTAGTATTGAAAAGATCCAGAGGATTTGGTTGTAGTGAGGTTGATGAAGCTGGTACAGACACTGAAACTGGCTCTGGACTTGCAGAGTTTGATGGGAAAAGGTCTGACCCGAATATGTCATCAGAAGCTGGCTGCATAAAAAGGAAGACAACAAATGTTTAAACTTTCCCAAGTATAAGATTTGCATTGTCAACTTTATTTATAACAATTGTAATACAAAAATTGGGAACCATCACACAAACTGGGACACCACCCCTAAATATACAATATATATCAAAAAAAGGGGGAAAGAGAAAGAAAGGGGCTTTGTGGTGACCACTAGAGAATAGCAGGGAATTGATCCAATAATAAAGTCAATTGATTCATATATATAATAAAATTCCATTTTTAATATACTCAATTCATAATGTCTATACATATAAATATGCTAAAATTCATCCATATAAAAAAACATAAATAGATGTATACAACATAAATAACCTCTCTGGAACCCACACAGAAACCATGATTATAAATTCATATATTGGTCATTGCCCTCATTGTATTCATATCTTATTTGCATGATTAATTGTACATCATTGTTCTATATATCATTAGTTCAGCCATGATTCTGTGCTTGCTCCAGTCTTCAACGCGTTTCGCCGAGGCTTCGTCAGGAAGATTTGGAGAGGTTAACCTATAGTATTTGTATGGGTATGAGAATCAATTTGCAATAGTCTACATGATATTAGATATATCAGAATCATTAATATCTGCTGACCATATATCTTTATAATGCAGTAAATGCCAACTTAATTATTCTTTTTCCGGTAATTGAATATCCAATTATTGGAATAGAGATCAGGAATATATAATCTAACCCTATAGGTACGATTGGGACGGATGCTTGGCTTCCTTGCTTTCGGACTGCCTCCCCCCGGCGCTCCTGTCTCCTGGTTGGGTGGGGAGACTCCCTGCAGATGGATATTCAATTACCGGAAAAAGAATAATTAAGTTGGCATTTACTGCATTATAAAGATATATGGTCAGCAGATATTAATGATTCTGATATATCTAATATCATGTAGACTATTGCAAATTGATTCTCATACCCATACAAATACTATAGGTTAACCTCTCCAAATCTTCCTGAGGAAGCCTCGGCGAAACGCGTTGAAGACTGGAGCAAGCACAGAATCATGGCTGAACTAATGATATATAGAACAATGATGTACAATTAATCATGCAAATAAGATATGAATACAATGAGGGCAATGACCAATATATGAATTTATAATCATGGTTTCTGTGTGGGTTCCAGGGAGGTTATTTATGTTGTATACATCTATTTATGGTTTTTTATATGGATGATTTTTAGCATATTTATATGTATAGACATTATGAATTGAGTATATTAAAAATGGAATTTTATTATATATGTGAATCAATTGACTTTATTATTGGATCAATTCCCTGCTATTCTCCAGTGGTCACCACAAAGCCCCTTTCTTTCTCTTTCCCCCTTTTTTTGATATAACTTTATTTATAACAAACAAACAAGTAAGCTACAATGTAAACAAAGGCTTAGACAACATGCAACCAATTGCAAAGAGCATAATAATAGACTGAGGCAAAGTAGGGACTTTGTAAGAAAACAGCATTGAGATGCACAATGTTTAATACTTTGTGTTTCCTAACTCAGGGCCCATTAAGGATATAAGCAGTGGCATGGCAAAGATCGGGTTAGTGGGCAACTTTTCTAAATCTTAGCGGCAGTTGCATCTAGATGAATCATTTTTTGTTCTTACAAAGTAGCGCAAAACTGTAAGTGTGTGTCACAGTTAAAACAATGTTCACTTGTTTTCTTTCTTTTTTCCTTTTTTTAATAAGATCATTCTGGAACAAGTAACAAAAATATTTACATTTAAAACAGACAGTCCACCCAAAAGTATTTTAGTTATAGGTACAGCCCAATTGTCTGAGTATACATTTTTGATACTCCAACAGTGTGGTCATACTTCAATCACACTAAGGCTTCCAGTAGAAGCCATGGATTCTCACTGGGTCCCAAGCCCTACTCCATAGAAGCTATGGTTTCCATAAACTGCAGTGATGATGGCCTAAAATTGCTAAGCAGTTTGAAAATAATGGCTTTATAATATTTGGCTATATTTGCACTATACACTAGCGGTTTTGGATGCGCATTTGGAGTATGTATGTATTTTTGTGGTATGTGATGGAATGACAAATGCAATTACCTTCTATTTAAAGAAGGCTTTCCTGTGCTACTGTGCTACACACTGTTTTTGTTGGAGGGGTTTTGATTATTTTAGTCCCTTCCCACCATAACCTGTATGGTTATCCTGTCATTATCTCTGCAAACATTGTGATTCAATTAATTGAATTGGCAAGCAAACACTACTGTACTTACCATTAGTGCACATATGTGGCAGCATGAGGTAAAGAAGTAACATAAGTTAGAACCCTTTTAAACACTAGTAAAACATGAGACAAGTTAAGGTTGACCCAGACCGACAATATGTGAAGTGGGACTAAGCAAACCAACATGGACTGCCCAGTTGTAACAATTTCTGTTGTAATTAAATGTTTACTGTGTTGCCTAACCTTATCTACCAAACGTCTGTTGGGTTAAAAGAAGAAATGCCCAGAAATGGAAATTTTAGACCGAAATAGAAAAAAAAAAATTTGTCAGGCCAAAACCAAAACTGAAAATTACTCCCCCCCCCCCACACACCTTTTAAAAACATTTTAAAATTATTTTAAAATGATTTTATTTTTATTTTATATATATTTCCTTTACTTTACTGTCGGGGGCTCTGGGGAAATATCAGTTGTCTAAACAGACTCCTGATATTTCCCTTTTAAAATAGAAAAAAGATTGAGGACATAGAGTCCACAATCTCTTATTCTGCAGCCCCTGTTATGAATGAACAGGAAGCCTATATATTGAGAGCTCCTTTCAATTCATAAACTGTAGAGATTGTATGAGTTACTATGTCCACAATCATGAATGAACAGGAAGTTATGTAGGTCACTTCCTGTTCATTTATAACTGGGGGCACAGTAAGCATACTATGTCCTCAGTTATTTACAAATACTCAGAGATCAGTTGATTGCTGAGTGCTTGTAAGCCGCTCTTCATCCTGACTCGCTGTCACCGGAGGCTGAGCCGTGCGTTGTGGGAGGAGAGCTTAGCCTCCTGACAGCTGACTCCTCCCCCACACCGCTCAGGATCCTGAGCTGTCTCCCTACCGCTCGGCCTCCTAAAACCTTCTGTCCTCCCTGCTGGATGCTGGTCTCTGTCCTCTCGGAGCCCCCGCTACCTCTGCCAACACGGATAGAGGAGAGCAGCGGGGATTGGTCAAGACACATACTGGTGTCCAGTGGGGAAGAGAGAAGTTAGGGATGCACAGGATTTTACGCCACATTTTGGGCCATTACAGTATGGCATTTTGCCCAAAGTGCAATTTTCAAAATTTCGGTGCATCTCTAGTTAAAAGTGATTGATTTACTAAACGTAAATAGTCTGTTCACTTTTACAGGGAATTTTGTTCCTTAGCTTAGTGAATGAAGTGAAGATCTGTTAACTTCCCCCATCCAATCATGTACATGCAAATATATGTTTTTTTTAAAGGACCTCTTTTGCAAAAAAATTTATTCTGGTCATTTAAGGAAGTTAATGCATGCCATGACAAGTATAATAATTCCCCGTTACTGCACATATCTTGTTTTATGTTTTTCTTCACATAAACAAGCAGACCAAGCTGTCAAGTTAAAGTGACAATGCAAGGGATTGGCACAACCTATAACATCATGGGTGATCCTCTGGATCAACTGTGTGGTTAAAGTGACAAAGTAAAGGAGTTAAACCTTAAAAATGCATTCAAGTACCTTAATCTCATAATTGAGATCGTAGTTCACTGGAGCAAGCTTGGATCGGTAGCTACTTTGCAACACACACAGGGACCATGGGGAACAAAAGTAGCCACCCTCCAGAAGGAAGGACAGTGTCAGCACCAATAAGAGATGATTTGAGGATCTACAACTGAATGATGCAGAAATAAGTTACATTTTTGTTAATAGTTGGGGTACTTGAGTTTTAAGATTTAACTCCAGTGTTTAGAGTCACTTTAAGGTTCTGAAGATGCAGATTTTTATATGATTTTTTTTTTGTCTTATGGTTAAACTCAATGAACTCAATGAACACTTGTGATATGTTCATATGTCTTTTTCCAACGTGACTAGCGGTGTAGCTATTTTAACACCTTTTATTCACATGATTTAGGGTCTTTGCACATGGACTTTTGTTCATGTCAGAACTGCCTTTTGCTCAAATGGGAATGCAAAAGCAGAATAAAGCATCAAAGAAAAAGGCAAGAAGGAGGTTAGAAGCACCTCAGAAGCAACTTAGAAGCTTCTGAAACTTGTCTTGCAAGCTGAATGTACCTGAAAGAACTCTGCATTTACCCATCTTTGCAAGCCCTTAAATCTTAAAATAAAAGTAATATGTTTGTTAAAAATAAATGCTTATTTCATATCTGAAAAAGACTAGAATATCTGGAGCTAGGCTTTCTGACTTTCCACAATGCAGTGCCAATGGAAGTCCCTCTAAATGCTGTTGTTTAACTATTTCCAATGTCATCTCTTTTAATATCCTATTTACATTTTATTTGTATGCAATGCTTTGGTTGAGAATCTGTAGGATTTTAACTTTTTATCTGTTATAATATTTGAAGAATTAGCCTAGCATTCTAAAAGCTTTTTTTTTAATATTAGTTAGTCAATAATTGCAATAATTTTATATATTTTCCTTTCTCTCCCTGTTTAAAAAAAAAAAAACTGTTAGTGTAACCGCTCGAGCACTGGCAGTGCCTCAGTTTGTCCCCATCCTCTGTCATGTTTTTGGACAGCTTGGTCTGCTTGAACAAGTTATGCAGAGAAGAATATTTGTTAAGTAGGAAAAAGAACTCAAAGAGTGAATACTAATTGTTGATATGCAACTAATAATATTGCTGCCTAGGACAGAAGAGCATCAGCAGCCTTTGAGTGTCACAACTTCAAAAAAGATTCCCAGCGTGGATTTGTTTGTGAAAACTAAGCTCTTACTCCCAAAAAAATAATTGAATAAAAACTGTCAGTATTCAGGGACAACACAGAGAGCAGAACACATCATCCTGAATGATGGGAGCTACAGTGCATTACCCTGATAATATGTATGCACCAAATACATATTTTTCAGCTGCCTTCATTTACTGTGGAAATCTGCTATTCACCACAGAAAAAGTGTAATAAAAAAATAAAATCACCTTTACATTTCTCCTTCCTCTTCCAGGCTTGGTGCTCTGGGGTGGAGGGCTAATAGCTATAGGGTCAGACGAATTTGGGCTGACATTGCCGCTCTTGTCACTGAAATTCCCCTCTGAGTTCTTTCTTATGCCATTTTGCACATTCCCCGCTTTGGGTGAGCAGTCACTAAATGGATTTGGTTTAGGTCTGCTTAGAGAACCATTTTCTTTGTGTCCTAGCACGCCATTTTGAGTCCTTGTAACAGGAGCAGACTGGTTACCATTTAAAGGCCACTGGTCTGACTTTGGCTCCTGTATACTGGAATGGCTAGTTATTTGGTCAAACTGCTGCCCAAACTCAATGTCGTCAGTTAGATTCCCATTGCTGTCGGGCCCGTTCCTTAGGCTTTTTGAGTTCTCGATTTCGCGACTGACAGATTTAGAAGAATCATGTAGAGAAGAAGTTGATTGATCTGCAGTTGCAAAAGGATCATCACAAAAAGGATCTGGATTAGGTGCAGGAAAAAAGTTGAGATTGGCAGAAAATGGGTTTTCAGATGAGAAAGGTGACTGTGCTTTAGGATGAGGAACAGAAGAACAAGAGTGGGTGAAAGGATTTCCTTTAATGCAGTTTTGATTGGTGTCGATTTCAGTGTGTAAATCCACTAACAGGATATCGTTACTTTCCTAGTGATGTGGGGAAAAATGAGATGAAACATTAGCGAGGCAAATGTGCAAATCATGAAAGAAAGCAGAACAAAGCACATTATACACATAAAGCAACATAAATTTCAATTGTTATAGTCAAGACAAAAGCAATTAAAACAGACCATTGGAACTCTATCCTTTATGGCAGGGAGATCTCCCCTACAATTGGTTTGGCCATAACAGTCACAGCTGTGCTGTGAGCTAGACCTCCTGGTTCCTTTGTCTGGAATACAATTTCCATATACTGCTTGGAAAACTATTAGGAAGCTGTGACCATAAAGAATGTTGTAGACTCCTAGTGGATACTTCTAGGAATTTATGAAAGAAAAACGTCAGGTTGTTCAGCTCACAATTATTTCACTAGCTGTCACAATAGGGCTGAAAGTGGGGGGTTTGGCATCTCAAAGCTCTTGTGAACTCAAGCAAAGAGGTCTTTCCTCACTTCCAACCTGTAAAAAACACAATTGAAAATGTCAAAGTTGCCTTATGAAGCAAAAAAATTAAGATTTTGACTTCCTCATCAGATCTAGAAGAGATAGCGGAGCTCACATTTACCTTTTTTTATGAATGCACTAAAGGGATTATCATCTATTCCTTTTTAAGTGCATTTTTTTCACTTAACAGTTTAACATACAGTATGTTATGACATATATACTGTATTTGCCAATAATAGCTTTTTTTTAGGTTCTTCTTTCAATTTAAACTCTGCTAAGCGTCAAGACTATAGTTCTCTCTGTGCCTACTATATACCTCTGGGATGCTAGGAGAGGTAAGGTTGATGAGCCTACATCAACTTCAACTCTCCTAGCAAAAGCCACCCCCTCCTTTGCTACAAATGCTTGAAATAAACTCACCATTAACATCTACCTACTAATGTAAAATAACATAGAGCACCTCTTCAATGCTTTATATACAAACAACAAGGAGATCAAAAAGGTAAAGAAATAAGTCTTCTTTCAGCTTAATCCTTTTTTTGCATAGAGTGAGGAAGGATTAGAACCTATGTTAGGTTTTTATTGTTGTCTGGGTTTCTGCTGGAAAAGATTCAACCTCTCTATTTGTCCTGTTGACCATTGTGACCCGGATCAAAAGTAAAAATCCAAAATTTTGAGTTGTCACCAGAACAGGAATAAAGGGGAGACTTGTTTCGGCGACATCCATCTAAGATGAGATTTACCACACCTTGGATTGATTTCCTCTTCCTTATTTCCTGCTGGGTCAACAGAAGAGAAAGTGAAGGGATATCTAAAGGGACCCAAAAAACCTGATAGGGGGCTTTAACTATATCCTACTGCTGTTTTAAAAAGGATATATATATATATATACACACTTTAAAAAGACACTAAACTCAGGAGTTACATTTTAAAAATGCATTTAAGTACATCAACTATTAACAAAAATGTATCTTATTTGTTCATCATTTGTGTCCTCAAATCATCTCTGAATTGGTGCTGACACTGTCCTTCCTTCTGGAGGGGGGCTACTTTTGTTCCCCATGGTTCCTGTGTGTGTTGTAAAGTAGTCACCACTCCAAGCTCACTCCTGTGATGGACTATAACTTCAATACAAATTAGAAAACTAAACTTGAGATTGTAGTCCGCCATGGGAGCGAGCTTGGAGCAGTTTATACTTTACAACACACACAAGGACCATGGGGAACAAAAGTAGCCCCCCACAAGAAGGAAGGACAGTGTCAGCACCAATTCAGAGATGATTTGAGGATCTACAGCCGAGTGATACACAAATAAGATACATTTCTGTATATAATAATTAGGGGACTTGAATGCATTATTTAAGATTTAACTCCTGAATTTATTGACACTTTAAACTACGGATCAAGTACAGACTGCACTTCTGCCTTGCCTGCCATCATTACACTTACTTCACTCCATCAACACTGGAAATAAATCTTCTTTTACAAACATTGTTCATAAATAGGCCCAGCAGGACAGATTGTCAGCACAGGATCAGGAATTAGCATCTGTGAAAAAGAGTGCCTCCAAAAATAGCCTTGTGTGGCAAGAAATTTATTATTTAACATTTTCCTACCCTGTATCAGCTAATGGATACAGTCTAATTTTAGTTGTTATGTCCTCAAGTCACAATTCAGATGTGATGGTTGTGAATAAATAACAACACTTCTTACTAGTTTTTTTTTCCTAAAAATTTATGTGGCCATCCCGTGGGATGGAAAAATATTATCAGTCATGATGCCTAACACTAAATCTTATCCCACGGTGATATCAATTATACAGTTACAGATCAAATCTGGTCTTTGTTCCCATGGTGTAAACACACAATATGGGGTGTATTTATAAATGCTTTCATTGTTTTCATTGCAGTTATGTAATTTACCTAATAAGGAGGCATGCTACTTCCTTATTGTAAATGACATAATTAATAGTAGGTTGTGGGAAATCTTACTCCACAAATCCCTGTCAAACTTGTAAAGCTGAACTCCGGACAAACAGCTAAATACAAAGAGGAAAAACAAATGAGGGAGCTGTTATATCTGCCAAAGGACCTGCATTTCTATCAATCTATTTCTAAGATATACCCAATGCTGTCACAAAGCACAGATAGGTGAATCACGCCACTTAATGTAAAAAAATACAGTCCCAGTCTACTAACTGAACAGTAAAAGAGCAGCAGCAGATTGATGAGGTCGTCCCTCTGCTCTCTGTACTCTCTCTTCCTAGCAGCATGTTCCTTGTCAGCAAATTTGCAAGCACAGCTCATTGTGCCTCTCAATTCTGCCTCTTCTGGTCTGAGTGATGCTGTATGGGGGTCTGCAAGAGGCTGAGGCCAAGTCAAATTCAGGTAGTTATAAAAGCTGCATTAGAAATATATTTAATGATTTATGAATAAAAACAGAGCTGTGTTAATTTGTGTATTTTATATCTGCCTGGATTTCTGCTTCACATAGGAAATCACTACTGGATTCATCATGTCCTGATTGGTTGTCAGAAAGGGAGAAATTGTAAAGCCCATGCACAGGTTCCAGGGGGCACAAGAGTGAACTGGTATGGGATCCAATGAACACCTTTTCCTTTTTGTTTTGGTTTTTTTTGCTCAATCTTAATGCGTATATTTGCATACCTGCCAAATTGCACAATCAGATTGAATTTGGAGTCAGCCAAACTGATTTTCCTATCTCT
The DNA here is from genome assembly GCF_000935625.1 of Nanorana parkeri. Taxonomy (NCBI): domain Eukaryota; kingdom Metazoa; phylum Chordata; class Amphibia; order Anura; family Dicroglossidae; genus Nanorana; species Nanorana parkeri. Next base: position 63,273 of record NW_017306424.1, on the reverse strand, counting down.
GGTATACCTTTACTTTCTGGAACATGCACAATGTGATAAGCTGCATGCCGCCTGCTTGTACTGCTGAGAACAAAGACTTTGTGGAACTATAGCTGGTACAAGGTCAAGAATGCTTTTGCTATAAACAGTTAGAAATCTTTCATGAATGTTCCCTTAATCTTCAAGGCCAGCTTGTACGTCTAGAATTACACATTACACATGCAGCTTGGGCAATGTGCATCAGATGAACTTTGGTATCTATCTCGAGTACACAAACTCCTAACTTATCTTAAATCACGTGAAAGGGAGTTAATCAATGCCTCTTCCCGTTACAAAGTTACTGGGCAAACCCAATTTAAAGAATCATTTGTCAGCTTTTGGTTATTTGCTGTTTATGGTGCTGATCCAGAGAAATCTTACAACGTACACAGCTTTTGTGTATCACTTACAGGTCCAGTATATCTAATATACAAGTGACCTTCAAAAATGTACTTAAAAGATTTACAAATATTAAAAGTGTATGTCAAGCCAGGGACCATGTGGAACAAAAGTAGCCCCCCTCCAGAAGGAAGGACAGTATCAGCACCGATTCAGAGATGATTTGAGGATCTACAGCCGAGTGATAAACAAATAAGATACATTTGTGTTAATAGTTGAGGTACTTGAATGCATTTTTAAGATTTAACTCCTGAGTTTAGTGTCATTTTAAAGTAAAAGCTTCAATATAATAGCTTTGGAATGTAAAATGCACCCTCTCTCATCCCAAAAGCTTCACCATAAGCAAGGTCCTAAAGATTCTACCTTTATATCTGAAAATATTATAAGTTCTGTTTTAACAAACTAGATGGAATAGGACGATTGTGGTCTTGGGGTAAAATTTGTATTGCATGCTATATTATATATGATTTTTCTGCTTTAATTTTAACCCTTAACTTATTTATTTCATATTGAGAATATTGACACATTATAGTTTTTATGACAATTATAGTAGGATTTTATAAGACGTATTTATTTCTCATCTAGCCTTAGATGTGGTGAATCATCTGTAGTGCTGAGATTACTCGGAATAAGTATATATTCCTTTGGTAAATGCTACTTGGTTGGCTGTCATGCTGATGTCCTACTTTTATAATTCTGAGACATTAACAAGTCACAGCTTCTGATGCAGGTCAAACAGGGCTATTCACAAAAGGGTGAAGTTTGGAGAAGGCAGGAGAAGTGAACAATCTAGGACAAGATAGCTGATTTGGAAAAATTCTCCAAATCAGCTCACTTTCCAGTTTGGCAATGTTGTCAGGCCCGGATTCCCCACAAGGCCACTGAGGCCTGGCCTCGGGGCGGCAGGGTGGAGAGGGGCGGCAGCGGTGTCCTTGTGGGGAAGTTGCCCTCCCTACATTCAGTCCTGCTTTGCACAAGCAGGACTAAATGTAGAGTGAGGCAGCTGATTTTTCGTTTACATGTGAACTCGGCGATGTCGCCGAGATCACATGTAAACAGTGTGCAGCCTCCTCCCCTCCCCCCTGCACTTACCTCTCTCCTCTGGTTCCATCCTCCGGCGCTGAGTCTCTCCACGCTGCAGGGAGCAGAGCAGGGGTTAAAACTAACTCCGCTCCGTGTAGACAGTGAGAGGGGAGAGCTGTGCTCTACCTCTCTCACCTGTCACAGGAGTTCCAGCACAGTGCTGTGCTAGAACTCCTGTATTGGAGGTGACAGGGTCAATAAAGAGAACCTGTCACCTCCAATTGCTATCACACAGGGGATTGTTTTCTGCTGTGTGATAGCAATAAAGTTAGGTGAAAAAAAATTACATTGATTAAAAAAAAATTTAAAAATTCAAATTAAAAAAATAATATGAAATAATTAAATGAAAAAATAAAAAGGTGATTAAAAAGTAAAAAATAATAAGAAACAAATTATTAAAAAATAAGAAAATAATTTGTAAAAAATAAACAATAATAAGATAAACATTTTTATTAAAAAGTAAATATGATAAATACAAAAAAAATTACATTGATAAAAAAATAAAAATAAAAATAAGAATAATTAAATAAAAAAATAAAAAGTGATGAAAAAGTAAAAAAATAAATAAAGAAACAGTAAAATAATTTGACACTAACCCCGCAGCCCTGCCATTCTTCATTGATGGAAAGGGGGAGGGGAAGTCGGCGGGCGGGGGGTGCTTCGCAGAACCTGGCCTTGGGGCGGCAGGGAGAGTAAATCCGGCCCTGTATGTTGTCCTAGATTGTTCACTTCTCCTGCCTTCTCCAAACTCTTGACCCTTTTGTGAATACCCCTGAAAGTCTTAGTATATGAAGTGACCCTGTCAGCATTACTTTAGATTATTTTAACAGCACCCTGCAGTAAAAGATGATTTTACTCTCTGGTAGGCAGTGACATCTGAATTCAACACATATCTATGTATCTGAGATGCCTGTTGCCCTGCTGCATATCCTACTGTATCCTACAGTGATGTAGGGGCCACATAAGCAAAAACAGGGAGGAGCGGGGGGTCTCGCATCCACCAGGGTTGATTTAAGCAAAGAAAATCAGTCTGATACCCACATGAGAGCTCCAAAGTATGGCCTTGTTCATATGGGTATTTGTGTTTTGCAGTTGACCAACTGCAGTTGCAGTTGATCACTGGTGAAACACTTTTAAAAGTTTTGGAATACGGTGTTTAAATTATTATTGCTTTTACTCCTACACAGAAGCAAATCGAAATGCAATGCAATGCATTTAGTTTCCACGTCTTCCCCATTATTTGACGTGATATCGTCCCTTATAAAACACATAATAAATGTACCACAATGGCAACCTATTTATTCCTAAAGGAGCACATAAAAGCATGCCTTCTTGTGGCTTGCTTATGAGTCTGATGTCCACGTACATAAACTTAAAGGTGATACATCAGATTGAAAACTGCATTTCTCTATATACTGGTCATGGAGTTGTCCTTATGGAGCATTATGTGATTCATACTGCAGAGAAGGGAAAAACAACATCATTTTCTATTCTCTTTCTTCTGGGGCCTGGAAGAGGGCATTTTATGCCAGTCCCATATGTATGTTTGGCTTGATTATCAAACAACGACGTATGCATTATTAATACAGGGATAAGACAGAGTGGAGTATGGCCATGTGAACTTAAATATATTATTTAGATTTAAAAAAAATAAAGCTATGACTACTAAGCTTGACCTCTCTATTATATTTTTGGATCAGAGGAAAGCTTGTAAAAAAAAACAAAACACTGGACTGGCATGATCGAATCTTGCCTCTTGGGGAAATAAATATATCTCCCTTACCCCAAAGAAAGTCAGAATGGATGTGCTTGGATTAAAA